>NW_016907975.1:157358-164915 GCF_001483705.2 Eufriesea mexicana
AGTAGAAATTCAAAGATTCTCTACTAAAAAACTGACGATACCTTTTTGATCAGTAAATAAGGAATTGTATAATAATAGAATTGTAGAATTATTTGATTTCGATACCTCGCACACTGTTACATTGCCTTAAATTTAATATATTAATTAATATCGATCTTCCAAATTTTATGAAATGGTGACTGAAGCTCACCTCTCGAGTGCAAAGGGTTAATAAAAATCGATCTTTAGAATCTGATTAAATGGCGACTGAGGGACGTCTCTCGAGTGCAAGGGGTTACAATAGTTAGTTAGTTGCAATAGTTAAACATACCGCGGTACCTCCATACTCGAAATTCGTCGTCACGCTTGGTCATCCAAAATCAGTCGTCAGCTCGATGAAGAACTCGAAATCCCATCCACGGCAGCACCTGAAATCAAACAATTTCTGTTAGTGAAAGCTGAAACCGTCCAATGTCTTGCTTACAGCTATGTAACATTCCTAAACAACGTCTTCGCTTATTACTGAGAATAACAGAGGCATTAGGGTTGAAGAGAATTTACGAGGCTCATTTCGTCCGGTCATAAATCCAGCTCACTTGTAACTTCCATAAACCTACCGAATCTTTATTCTCGCGACTGTTCGTTTCGATTAAGCTGTACAGGTATTGCAGTGCACCGGTTAAACCTTAAATCTTAAATCTTAAGACATCCTTCACCGAGTATTCAGCGATCGTAAAACAGACTCGGGGCCTCGCGTTGGATCTGTTTAAATGATTTACACCTCGCAAACGTCGTTTAGGCTACTGGCTATGCAGCCCGTGTTCCCTGTAGCGCAAGTGCAACAGTATAATTCCGCTTATAACCTGTCGTCGCAATCGTCGGACACACCTGTGACATTACCCGTTTCGCGAACTTGGTATTCGCAATTTTCTCGGTGAAATTTGATCGGTACACCGTCGCGACATGCTGTGCGCTGATTTCCTAGCTAACGAGCAATTATCGGTGGATGAAAGAGGTATTTCGGTTCATTTATAGTTTCCCCATTATTTTTCATTATTTTCGATGAGAAGCTTGCGTGTATACTCGCAATTTCTTTGGTATTTTTAATCATTTCACTTGGCAATTGTTATTTTTTCCATTTGCAGTCCTCGATTATTTTCAGTCATTTTTAATTGTTTTTAATTATTTTGGTCGATAGATGTTTTTCATTACTCGTAGTTTCTAGTTACTTTTAATTATTTTGGTTGAGAGGTTTATTAGAAAGCTTTCGATTATTTTTCATTTTATTTTTTTATGCTTGACTAATTCCTTGCATTTGTAGTTATTAATTATGTTTTATTATTTTGGGAAAATTTCTCGTTTCGTGTTGTATATTTTAATATTTTTCTAAGCGAACTAAGGTATTTCTAATTAAGGAAGGATTTTAGAGATCTGAATATGTTATAGTCAATTAGTGTTGAAAGATTTTGTCTTTAGTATCGCAAATGCACTGATGATTTTTAACATTTTCATTACAGTGACCTTTCAAAAAATATATTTTACTTTGTCCTCCCTCTTCGTACTTTTAAATTCGTTTGTTTCTTAATTTAAAACTTTTCTTCGTAGATTTAATAATCGTTCCAATACTAGAATTTTAACACTTTGAAAATTCGTATATATAAAAAAATAATAACTGCATAATGGCTGAGATGAGGATTATAGTAAGATGGACCTAATATCTTGTATGAAATTCCATAATAACACAGTCATATGAAATGATGATATCAGAAGAAACGAATTCCGAATACTGTTATTAAATGTAGAAATAGCAAATGCAAAACAAAGTCGTCTTTCTCTCTCTTACGTGCTGAAAGGAAAAAAGAGAACACGGAATACGATATTCTCTAAAAATAAATTCCACGTTGAATGTAGAATAGCTTAAACCACATCTTCGTTTGAATTTTGCAGCATATTCTTATACAGCGAATTCGATCTCGAAATTGCATCTCTGATTCCATGAATACGTTAGAGGAAAAACAAGAAGCTAATTTACAAACTAAACGAAATTCTAGGCAGTATCCCCGAGATATTTGGAATTTTTTGAAAACCCACGGGCACGTCTTACGATCACCTTCGATCTCTCCTCATGCTGATTTTGTACCTAACTGCATGCTCTCGTCAGGGCCGTACAAATAAATCCACTAATGTAAACTAAATTAAAATTAAGTATGGCCGCAGGCACTTTGCTCTGCTCCAATTCTCAACTACAAATCCCGCCTCTGAATTATTCAATTCGCTACCCAAGTGATTAAAGACATCCACCATCTTAAAGGGTCGCGGTTGAATAGCGTTTTGCTAAAAATATTAATGCAATCAAGCTCGAGAAAGACTTTTCATTATCGTCGAAATTAGTATGCAACCAGATGCGAAAATCTTTGTGGGTAACTGCGATACGTTTAGCGAAATTAATTCGAAACTTGAACTCGATGATTTTTCTTGGTCAGAAAATTTTGAAAGTATGATTACTTAAAATTTTATTTTCAATATGACTTATTTTCTAGCGAAAGATTTTAAGATGGGCAATACTATTGGTATTTATTGCTGATTTGGGTAAACTCTCAATAATAATTATTAATTGCAAAATGGTTAAAAAGGGAATTTAATGTTATTATGAATTTTATTATGGGGATTATAAAGCACATTCATCGTATTATGAATTAAAATGATTATACTTGAGACAGAATTTTAAAAAATTTTAAAATATGTGGTACTTTAATTAATTTTATCCCGTACACTTTGTATTGTAGCTCAGTACAAGTTCTTCAACTACCTGAACATATACACTTGAATATACATTTGTTTAAAATTACAATAGGTTGCGGGAATGAAATATCATAAAATTACTATAATTTCCTGTTTTAAAGAGATTAGATACTATTCATGAAACCTCTTTTTAATTTCGCTTAGTGAAATAGAAAAATAGTAAATCCTGTTCTAAGATATCAGGAAAAGAACATGAACGAGGCAGCTAGTATATTCAAAATTTAAAGAATAATACCTAATCTTCAGGAATTGAATTAGAAATCTCTAATCAAATAAATATGTCTATAAATACCTGTCTAATAATAAATTTTTATTTCAATGAAATATAATATTAACCCCATGCACTCCTATGGCGCCATTACACAGACATCATTAACCTATAGGGTGGTATTTTAGTCCGCCTTTAATGATAAAGGTACAAAAGGAAGTAAACCTAGCATATAAATAAATTAAAAAATATTTTTAATTTACAATTACTTTCTTTCTTCATTTCAACTTCATCTCAAACTTTTGATTTTAAGAGGCTTCCTATTGCAGCAGTTATTGAAGCTATGTTTATTTGAAAAAGTTCTAGCAGTTCAAGTGATTAACTTAATCAAAAGCAGTCGTACATTTGCAGTAACTACGAAGACCGTACATAAATTCTGAAAGCAGTCATTCCAACCATCTCCATAATCCCAGTATTAAACCAAACGAAAATTCAAAATCAAACCTTATCTCGCCCAAGATAACGTTCATAAGATCCCTCTCTTTAACGAATTGACTGCCACGCTAATTTGCATATTGCACAGGAGGCCACAGGAATGTTTACTCTATATCGTCACTAGATCGTTCTTGCTTGACGAAAATTAGTAAGAGACAGTTTTTCGAGGAGATTATGTTTGGCTTCGAATAGTAAGTGGACTGTGTCGTTATCATGATATCGTGTGTTTTTTAATCCTTTAATTATATCCTATTTATATATATTATATCCTAATATCCATATCCAGATTATCCTAAAATTAAAATAAAATTGTCGAGTTTCCTTGCGGCATTCAAAGCTATTAAATCAATATCCCTTCTATATCGACGATTTTAAGCACTCGAGGCTCTCCGGTCACCGATCACCGGGTCCCAGGTGAGCGGCGTGACAGTGAAGCTGTTAAACCTCGTCTGAAATTCTCTGCTCTAAAATTCAACGTTCGAGGCACGTCGCAGAGGACTTCCGCCACGTGTCCACCGAGCATACGTTTCCGTCGCGGGCAACAATTTGTTCGGCTGGGTCGCGACCGTCCGCACATTCCGGCGGAGGATGTTAGGAAAGAAAGGAACAGGCTCTGTTCTGTCGCTCGTGAAAGGTCAGAGCAGCGGGAAGGAAGATAATCAATCTTGATCCCAATTATCGCGTCGTTCAGCCACTGTAATTGAGTCGACCCCTTCCTCGCTCCCTGGCTTCCTTCTCCCTCAGTGACGCCGGAAAGTCGAAACACCGAGAAGGCCATGGTTCCTTGCTCCCGGCTCCTCCGGAGTGGAAACATTTTTTCCTCGCAGCACACCTGCTCGCCTTTGGCCCAATGATTTATCAACGATCGAATGACCACCGGTTAAAGGTTATTTGTCGGCGCCCTTCGATTTAGGCTGTTCGTATCCTTCTCTGCCTCCCTTCTCTCATCGCTCGTGCACCCTTGCCTCGTACCCTTGTTAACCTAACCAACAGTTTGTACGTGCAAATGGCGGGCTCTTGCACGGGCTGGTCAGAGGTCAGCCGCCATGATTAACCGATCTTTTTTCACCCTTCTGCGATAACACGGGGTTAATATTTGCGTATTGTAAGGTTAGGGTAAAGACGGGTCTGACTGTTTTGGTCGGGAGCTAGCGAGATTAAAATGGGGTGACTTGATACTATTTAAAAATTTATCAGTATCGATATTTACTCTAATTATGTATTTTTACTAATGGTCGTGTCGCCGGTCACCGGTGACCCCCATGGCAGTCAACGTGTTAAGTAAGGATGCAAGGGCACGATGCGGTCAGAAGAGAGTTGAGAATAGAGTGGAGAATTGAGAAGAATTGAGAAGTCGGAAGTAGGCAGATTCGAATTGAGTTAGAAGCCTGAATGTGTGTAGAGACGTAATGAATAGAGGATTGTACGAAACTTAGTATAATATCTTAGTTAAATAAAACCTGTTTGTTACAAAGAGAGAGTTATTGTTTGCTAGACACGCAGATCTCTGTCTGCATAGGATTAATTTAGCCAAAAATCCTACAGTATAGATAACGAAATAGATAGATTAACGAAAGTTGTAATTCAACCGAGAGGTGGGAGTTTTATTCTGAAAAGGAAAGAAGATACTTCATTTTGTACAGTTTTATAAAGAATATAAGATGTAGTATGAAATTCTGCTGCTTCCCTCTCTGCATATCGACAGTTATTGAATAGAATATTTAAGAATGTATTATAATATCCTCGCGTAATTGAATTTAGTTACACAGAATTTATGGGAAACCGATATTTTCCTCCCGAGGAAATATACGAAAATGTGTGAAAATTACGTTTTAAATGCCGAAACGCTAAAAGCTGAATCGGAATAGCAGAAGGATCGCGTGCAACTAATATCATTTAATAATTAAGCGATCTTTGTGAAAATTAAACGCGTTGCTTTATTACGCCATTACATCTCTTTCACGTTTGAAGCTTTCGACATTGTTACTCTACCCGAGACAACGTAATTGCGTTTATTTGTATGAAATAACCTCGAAATAATGATACTTTGAGTTATTTCAAGGACGTGCGGGCGTACCTGCAAAGTATGTTAGAGCAGCCGATTCAATTATTAATTTGCAATCGTTATATCGAATATCGGATATTAAATATCAACACTGTAATTATCGAATCAATGAAAATTACTTATTCCCGAGTTTTTTGTTTTCTCGTTAGTTTCTCGAAAAGTTAACTTTTATTGGAATAAAATTTCCTATAGTTATACTACTTCCTATAGCAAAACTCTGTACCTGAGTCTTCGTAACTCTCTACAAAAATCAAGTCCACCTGAGGGTAAATTAATTCCAGTCGACACGTACAAAGATCAATCATGAACATAAGTCGTGAACATAAAGGGAACGACGAGAAAATGCATGCACACTTGTGTGCAATGTATGCATATACCATGTGTGTGAGTTAGGTTAGGATGCGTGTTCTTGTGTCGATATCAATTATATAAATGAAAGTATAATCCCTAATATTAATTAACATCCTTGCTTGCATTATTCTAATCAAGCATGGATCTTCCAATTCCTGTAATTTCCTCATAAATACAAACCAACTCACCCCCATAGCTTTCATATCGCTCAAACTTTCCCAAGATTCTCCAGAATTCGCCTAAATTCTGCTGAATTCTTTCCACCCTCGCAAATTACTTTAATCCATTGACCCAGTTTGGTCTGATTCGAATTATCGAAGTATAATTTTTAATACTCATTCACATCCTTGCTAGTATCATTCTACTCAGGCATGAATCTTCCAAGTCCAGTAATTTTCCAGTACATACAAAGTAAGTCACTCCCATAACCTTTCACGTTATTTCATCTTTCCCAAATTACTCAAAAGCAACTCACCCCCGTATCTTCCATATTATTTCAACTTTCCGAAAATGGCCCCAAATTCTCTCAAATTCTGCTGAATTTCTTCCATCCTCGTAAATTACTCTCATCCATTCACCCAATTCGATCCGTTCCGAATCATCAAAGTATAATCCTTAATATTAATTAACATCCTTGCATGCATTATTTCAATCACTCGTGAATCTTCCAATTGCAGTAATTTCTCCATAAATACAAACCAACTCACCCTCGTAGCTTTCATATCATTTCAACTTTCCGAAAATTCCACAAAATTCTCTGAAATTCAGCTGAATTTCTTCCATCCTGGTAAATTACTCTCATCCATTGACCCAATTCGCTGCGATTCGAATCATCGATACCAGTCCACGCGGACACACCCTCCGGACGATTCTTCCTCGAGTTAACACGGTTAATTCGCCGCTACGAGCGTGGACAAACAGAGAAACACGTGCAGACAGAGAGTGTGCAATGTAGACACAGAGTGGGTAGGAGAGGAAGAAACGTTGGCGAGCTATATCGGTGTGAAACAAGCGTGTTTAAACGTAGCCACGAGGCTAATGTCGTAGCTACTTCCCCGACGAAATTAAGGGAAATCGCGCGCCGCTTGCCGCCATACGACACCGTTCCACGGGAAAATCGATATGCAAATCTACGCGCAAATCCTAGTAATCTTGGCTACCCGGCCTGTGCACAGCCCTTGCGGAGCGGCTGTGTGCTCTCCTGCGTCTCTTCCATTTACCCTCCACCACCCTCCATCCACCTCCTCCTTATTCTTCCTCTTCTTCCGCCTCCTCCACTCGTTTTCTAGGCCTGCACCACGGTTTCTCTCTATCATCCTGTCCCCGACGCCTTCGCTCTTCGGCTTTCGCCAGTCTCCAACCCCGCGAGTCTGAAACGCGAACTACCCGCGAGGGTAGACGGGTGAGAGGTTATAAAGCGGGGTTAGCCAGGGTCTGAAGGATCGTGTTCGTCGGTCACCTTCGACGACAGGGCTTTATCGAGGTGAAAAAGGTTGCTCAACGTCGACCTCCTGCCACCAAACTGAGCAGCAGCCACGCTTCTTTCGTTGCACCCCTGCTTCCTCTTTTCGCTTCTTCGTCGCCTTGCTCGTCCTCTTTTTCCCGCTTTTTCACGGCGCGGGATATTTGGTCGGGACCTTTTTGACGCTTTCAGCAG
>NW_016907975.1:164950-215824 GCF_001483705.2 Eufriesea mexicana
CTTTTTGACGCTTACAGCAGGATTTCGAGGGGAAAATATTTGATTTGGTTTGTCTTTTCAGGACAGAGAGATTGATTTGCTTCCTCGGTATCTCGTATTTGTTTGCGTCGCGAAGTAGAGGGCGTGCAAATCGACTTGCTTTATGAGTGTATAATTTTGGGTAACTGTTTGCGTTTATGGCAGACGATATTTCTCGACTTCTTTTTGGCTCTGTATATTTTGATGAGAAGGTTAGGAAAATTTGGGCTGAAGATATCTCCGTGTTGAACAGTACGAATATGTTTTCTGAGCTGGCTTCCGATTAAAGACCTTTCGAATAGAATTAAATTGGATTTCTTCGTTGAAAGGAACATGGAAACAGATGGAATATATAGATCCGATAAATAAAGTCCGTAAATTTCGTTTAGATGATGTACTCGTACATGTATAAATTGGGTACAATAGACATCAGTGACTTATTTAAATGAATTATGAAGTTAATTATATTATTAGAATTTATAAATTAAATATATTAAGTGATTTTAAATTTATTAATCACTGTTGTTAATTAAATGTTTTAATTAATTCAAGTTAACGTAATTTTGTTGTAAGTAGGTCTCGTGTAATTTTAGGCTGTAGTTGTTTCGAAAAATAGAATAATTAATATAAAATAAAATGTTTTAGATGGATACCAATGATTATACAAGCCCGTGAATCTATTGTACCCCTAAAAGTGCAATTTTTAAGCAAATAATCATCAGTTATTAAATGGAAATAATACTATTTATGAATAAAAATCATATGCCTAATGAAGAGTAATTACCGATTTCTATATATTGTAAACAAGACTATAATAAAGAAAGAAATACAATACGAAGAAGTTAGTCCAACGCGATCTCTTAATTTATCTTTATTCATAATTTATCTCCCGATTTAATCACCCAATTGACTGGAAAATAAACAAAGAAAGCAGAATTACCTGGAAGCTTTTAAACGCAGTAAAGGAATCACTTTCCACGACTGAATATAGTACGAATAAAATGATTAAAGCCCGATTCCTTTGAAAATAGCACACAGAAGCTACAATTGCACCGTAAACACGCAATTTTGCAAAGAATTGGGAACAAACCGTGCACGCTAAAATCCACGGATGAAATGGAAGCCGATCGTAAATCGAGCTTGCACTCAAAATAACTTATAATATATTAAACGAGAGAAAATAACCTGGCCGGCAGAAATCTCTGACTAATCGTAAATTCATTTTCGAGCAATCCCGAGTCCAATCTTCTCCTACTTAAGCGTAGAAAAATTAATATTCCCACGAAAATGAACAATCCTCCTAAAAAGTTCTATTTGCGAATAACTCAATCAGCCTTTATATATCGTAATTTTGCATAATTTCCTGCTTCGATTAACCTTGCATTCGCAAATCTTTGATTCGCCTTGAGGCTATCGCGTACTAATTTTTCATTTGAAAAATAAATAAATACAGCAAATAAATATCGCTTATAGCGATATCAAGAAGAATTTAATTACGAATTTTGACACTCAAACTAACGACTTGTCTAGACGAAACTTAGGAATAACACAAACCCGAGGAATTTATTCTCCATATTTTCTAATGACTTCAAGAATTTATATCTTAAATCAAAATTGAGAATTTCAACATTCTTACTTTGCGAAAACTATCCTCGTTCGTGGAATCGTGCTGTAATGAAATCATTTGATAACGATATCATATCGAAAGAAGACATTTTGCACTGGTTTGACTGTCATGAAAGGCTTGACTGCATTTTCAAATCGCAGAGAAACCTTGCATTTTGCCTCTTCAAATAGTTCTAGTGTTAACCCTCTTGCACTCGGCGATGTTTTCGTTACAGAGAAATAATAATTCGGAGACTTTCTGCCATAAAGTCGAGGATATTTTTCAAACGATAAATAAGAAATCGTATGCAAATTATGACGTAGAATTATTTTACTTCGACATCCCACGCATAGTTGGGTAATTTTAAATTTGGTATATTAACTCTTTGCACTCGACGACTTTTGGCTAGAGAAGAGTAGAAATTCAAAGATTCTCTACTAAAAAACTGACGATACCTTTTTGATCAGTAAATAAGGAATTGTATAATAATAGAATTGTAGAATTATTTGATTTCGATACCTCGCACACTGTTACATTGCCTTAAATTTAATATATTAATTAATATCGATCTTCCAAATTTTATGAAATGGTGACTGAAGCTCACCTCTCGAGTGCAAAGGGTTAATAAAAATCGATCTTTAGAATCTGATTAAATGGCGACTGAGGGACGTCTCTCGAGTGCAAGGGGTTACAATAGTTAGTTAGTTGCAATAGTTAAACATACCGCGGTACCTCCATACTCGAAATTCGTCGTCACGCTTGGTCATCCAAAATCAGTCGTCAGCTCGATGAAGAACTCGAAATCCCATCCACGGCAGCACCTGAAATCAAACAATTTCTGTTAGTGAAAGCTGAAACCGTCCAATGTCTTGCTTACAGCTATGTAACATTCCTAAACAACGTCTTCGCTTATTACTGAGAATAACAGAGGCATTAGGATTGAAGAGAATTTACGAGGCTCATTTCGTCCGGTCATAAATCCAGCTCACTTGTAACTTCCATAAACCTACCGAATCTTTATTCTCGCGACTGTTCGTTTCGATTAAGCTGTACAGGTATTGCAGTGCACCGGTTAAACCTTAAATCTTAAATCTTAAGACATCCTTCACCGAGTATTCAGCGATCGTAAAACAGACTCGGGGCCTCGCGTTGGATCTGTTTAAATGATTTACACCTCGCAAACGTCGTTTAGGCTACTGGCTATGCAGCCCGTGTTCCCTGTAGCGCAAGTGCAACAGTATAATTCCGCTTATAACCTGTCGTCGCAATCGTCGGACACACCTGTGACATTACCCGTTTCGCGAACTTGGTATTCGCAATTTTCTCGGTGAAATTTGATCGGTACACCGTCGCGACATGCTGTGCGCTGATTTCCTAGCTAACGAGCAATTATCGGTGGATGAAAGAGGTATTTCGGTTCATTTATAGTTTCCCCATTATTTTTCATTATTTTCGATGAGAAGCTTGCGTGTATACTCGCAATTTCTTTGGTATTTTTAATCATTTCACTTGGCAATTGTTATTTTTTCCATTTGCAGTCCTCGATTATTTTCAGTCATTTTTAATTGTTTTTAATTATTTTGGTCGATAGATGTTTTTCATTACTCGTAGTTTCTAGTTACTTTTAATTATTTTGGTTGAGAGGTTTATTAGAAAGCTTTCGATTATTTTTCATTTTATTTTTTTATGCTTGACTAATTCCTTGCATTTGTAGTTATTAATTATGTTTTATTATTTTGGGAAAATTTCTCGTTTCGTGTTGTATATTTTAATATTTTTCTAAGCGAACTAAGGTATTTCTAATTAAGGAAGGATTTTAGAGATCTGAATATGTTATAGTCAATTAGTGTTGAAAGATTTTGTCTTTAGTATCGCAAATGCACTGATGATTTTTAACATTTTCATTACAGTGACCTTTCAAAAAATATATTTTACTTTGTCCTCCCTCTTCGTACTTTTAAATTCGTTTGTTTCTTAATTTAAAACTTTTCTTCGTAGATTTAATAATCGTTCCAATACTAGAATTTTAACACTTTGAAAATTCGTATATATAAAAAAATAATAACTGCATAATGGCTGAGATGAGGATTATAGTAAGATGGACCTAATATCTTGTATGAAATTCCATAATAACACAGTCATATGAAATGATGATATCAGAAGAAACGAATTCCGAATACTGTTATTAAATGTAGAAATAGCAAATGCAAAACAAAGTCGTCTTTCTCTCTCTTACGTGCTGAAAGGAAAAAAGAGAACACGGAATACGATATTCTCTAAAAATAAATTCCACGTTGAATGTAGAATAGCTTAAACCACATCTTCGTTTGAATTTTGCAGCATATTCTTATACAGCGAATTCGATCTCGAAATTGCATCTCTGATTCCATGAATACGTTAGAGGAAAAACAAGAAGCTAATTTACAAACTAAACGAAATTCTAGGCAGTATCCCCGAGATATTTGGAATTTTTTGAAAACCCACGGGCACGTCTTACGATCACCTTCGATCTCTCCTCATGCTGATTTTGTACCTAACTGCATGCTCTCGTCAGGGCCGTACAAATAAATCCACTAATGTAAACTAAATTAAAATTAAGTATGGCCGCAGGCACTTTGCTCTGCTCCAATTCTCAACTACAAATCCCGCCTCTGAATTATTCAATTCGCTACCCAAGTGATTAAAGACATCCACCATCTTAAAGGGTCGCGGTTGAATAGCGTTTTGCTAAAAATATTAATGCAATCAAGCTCGAGAAAGACTTTTCATTATCGTCGAAATTAGTATGCAACCAGATGCGAAAATCTTTGTGGGTAACTGCGATACGTTTAGCGAAATTAATTCGAAACTTGAACTCGATGATTTTTCTTGGTCAGAAAATTTTGAAAGTATGATTACTTAAAATTTTATTTTCAATATGACTTATTTTCTAGCGAAAGATTTTAAGATGGGCAATACTATTGGTATTTATTGCTGATTTGGGTAAACTCTCAATAATAATTATTAATTGCAAAATGGTTAAAAAGGGAATTTAATGTTATTATGAATTTTATTATGGGGATTATAAAGCACATTCATCGTATTATGAATTAAAATGATTATACTTGAGACAGAATTTTAAAAAATTTTAAAATATGTGGTACTTTAATTAATTTTATCCCGTACACTTTGTATTGTAGCTCAGTACAAGTTCTTCAACTACCTGAACATATACACTTGAATATACATTTGTTTAAAATTACAATAGGTTGCGGGAATGAAATATCATAAAATTACTATAATTTCCTGTTTTAAAGAGATTAGATACTATTCATGAAACCTCTTTTTAATTTCGCTTAGTGAAATAGAAAAATAGTAAATCCTGTTCTAAGATATCAGGAAAAGAACATGAACGAGGCAGCTAGTATATTCAAAATTTAAAGAATAATACCTAATCTTCAGGAATTGAATTAGAAATCTCTAATCAAATAAATATGTCTATAAATACCTGTCTAATAATAAATTTTTATTTCAATGAAATATAATATTAACCCCATGCACTCCTATGGCGCCATTACACAGACATCATTAACCTATAGGGTGGTATTTTAGTCCGCCTTTAATGATAAAGGTACAAAAGGAAGTAAACCTAGCATATAAATAAATTAAAAAATATTTTTAATTTACAATTACTTTCTTTCTTCATTTCATCTTCATCTCAAACTTTTGATTTTAAGAGGCTTCCTATTGCAGCAGTTATTGAAGCTATGTTTATTTGAAAAAGTTCTAGCAGTTCAAGTGATTAACTTAATCAAAAGCAGTCGTACATTTGCAGTAACTACGAAGACCGTACATAAATTCTGAAAGCAGTCATTCCAACCATCTCCATAATCCCAGTATTAAACCAAACGAAAATTCAAAATCAAACCTTATCTCGCCCAAGATAACGTTCATAAGATCCCTCTCTTTAACGAATTGACTGCCACGCTAATTTGCATATTGCACAGGAGGCCACAGGAATGTTTACTCTATATCGTCACTAGATCGTTCTTGCTTGACGAAAATTAGTAAGAGACAGTTTTTCGAGGAGATTATGTTTGGCTTCGAATAGTAAGTGGACTGTGTCGTTATCATGATATCGTGTGTTTTTTAATCCTTTAATTATATCCTATTTATATATATTATATCCTAATATCCATATCCAGATTATCCTAAAATTAAAATAAAATTGTCGAGTTTCCTTGCGGCATTCAAAGCTATTAAATCAATATCCCTTCTATATCGACGATTTTAAGCACTCGAGGCTCTCCGGTCACCGATCACCGGGTCCCAGGTGAGCGGCGTGACAGTGAAGCTGTTAAACCTCGTCTGAAATTCTCTGCTCTAAAATTCAACGTTCGAGGCACGTCGCAGAGGACTTCCGCCACGTGTCCACCGAGCATACGTTTCCGTCGCGGGCAACAATTTGTTCGGCTGGGTCGCGACCGTCCGCACATTCCGGCGGAGGATGTTAGGAAAGAAAGGAACAGGCTCTGTTCTGTCGCTCGTGAAAGGTCAGAGCAGCGGGAAGGAAGATAATCAATCTTGATCCCAATTATCGCGTCGTTCAGCCACTGTAATTGAGTCGACCCCTTCCTCGCTCCCTGGCTTCCTTCTCCCTCAGTGACGCCGGAAAGTCGAAACACCGAGAAGGCCATGGTTCCTTGCTCCCGGCTCCTCCGGAGTGGAAACATTTTTTCCTCGCAGCACACCTGCTCGCCTTTGGCCCAATGATTTATCAACGATCGAATGACCACCGGTTAAAGGTTATTTGTCGGCGCCCTTCGATTTAGGCTGTTCGTATCCTTCTCTGCCTCCCTTCTCTCATCGCTCGTGCACCCTTGCCTCGTACCCTTGTTAACCTAACCAACAGTTTGTACGTGCAAATGGCGGGCTCTTGCACGGGCTGGTCAGAGGTCAGCCGCCATGATTAACCGATCTTTTTTCACCCTTCTGCGATAACACGGGGTTAATATTTGCGTATTGTAAGGTTAGGGTAAAGACGGGTCTGACTGTTTTGGTCGGGAGCTAGCGAGATTAAAATGGGGTGACTTGTGATGGCATAAATGTAACTCATGAGTCTCTCCTTTCTTCTCTTCTTCTCATTTCTCTCTCAAGTCTTCTCATCAATTAACTCCAGAAGATCAAAAGTAGAGAATTATTTTAACACCTTCGTCTGTAATATCGTGTGACGATAGAAATAAAGTCTTCACACCTTAATCGACTTCTTTAGATACACGATTAAATCGAAAGTAATTGTACCTAGCGTCTGTACATAGTTCTTTCGTATACACGGTGGTCAAAGAAGAGGAATTTCGACGTTGTAAAATTACAAGTGTATTACATAAAAATTATCAAACCGTTACCTACGACCGTCTGAAATCGGAAGTAACGAGAACACCATGAACTGTGGATGATCTAATTAAGATCGAAACCCGGTCCTTCCACTGTCTGCTAGACTCTAGGCGCAAACGATCACCCGAAAAGGATGTATACGGGACATTATGTCGTTACAGGCGGGATTTACGACGTCGTTCCTCCTCCTTCTCCGGAGATCCTCTAAATATCATTAAAGTTTCATTAAAATTAGGAGAGGGGCAGAAACATTTCGCATGGCTCCCTGGAGAATGCTGTTTCTTATCAGTAGACCCTCTAAATCAACTTTAATACTACGCTCGCCAGTTAGCGTCGCATAAAATGTACGCTTGCCTTAAATTCCAAGGAAACTGCCGTTATTTGTATCGCAACGATAATGCGTTCCTCTGTTTATTATTAAGTTGAACCGCCGCCGTGCTAGGGGCTCATGGATGGTTCGCGGAGGGTTAGGGGCTGTTTCAGCGTGGGCAATCGAAGATTACGTTCTTCGCGATTGCGTTCTCCTCGTTGCAAGGGAGAAACCTTCGCGAGATAGCGGCGAGGATCGTCGGGAAATTAATTGGAGCTTCTGCGACGCGTGTATTACGTGATAATTCAAAGAAGTTGGCGAGTATTCGTAGTCGAGTAGAACAAAGTGCCTTGGATGGCAATGCAATGTTCAGAATAGCGGTCTGTCCTGTACTTTATGTCGGGGAGGGATCATTTGCTATTCTTCCGGATTGTCAGCTGAGCTATTTTTGTAGCCATTGCTCTTAACAACCCACGTTTGCTGATCTCGAAATAGGTTACGGTAGGTTACGACTGAACAATAGGCTGTAGATCAAGTGTTCAGGCCCACGTAGAGCTAACGCTATGTGATCCGAGAGCAAGGCTCTTTGTAGCTATTTCAACAAAGACTTGGAGAAATTCGACGAAGCTCTGGACAAGCGTCTCTAATAATCCTCATCCTCGGAACACACACCTGGCAACATGGTTAATAACAGACGTAACTTCGTCTTTAACAGAGTTCGCGCTGAAGGTTTAAAGGACCCTGAACGTATGAAATTTCAGGATTGTTTCGTCGATACGAACATGAGTCTTCGTGGAGACTTATCGTGCAATACTTTATACAGATCTTTGTGCACACGCCAGGCTTCAGATGGAACTCGACTATACATCACGGTCTACATTATCATAGCGTGGGATCTCGGGAAGCAACGCGTGTTTAATTGGCTGGAATAATCGTCTGCTACCTCACTCTTCCTTGGACTGACTCTGGGTCACACGTAGCACCTCCATTGATAGTAAGGATCACATCTGCTAGGTTGATACGTGACGAAGAGGGAAAATGGGATGTGTGGAGAGTACGTAGAATAGGGCAATGTAGAGTAATTGCCTTGGAGAATGTCAAAAATGGGAACAAGCTCTTACGAGATATGACATATCTGGTGGAACCTCTTAGATCTGTCAAACTTATCAAATTTACCATAGATTCGTCAACCAAGAACTCACCTACTTGACTTTTATCTCACCGATAAATATATAGACGCGAGGAAGACACGCTGTAAAAAGAAATTTCCATTTTTCGAAACCAACCCTTTGGTCTCAGAAACTAGCTAAGCCTATTGGGATTGCAGACATATGGAATCAAATCAAATCCTAAAAGTGCAAGGGTCTGTTACTAGAAGAACTGCGAGTACTCATCCAAAGGGATGTATTTGAACCCAGCGTAACATATAGTACCTATAGTACCTAACTCGAACGAATAAAATGCAGATCTCTCATCCAGCCACGATCCAGATTGCCCTGACTTTCTATAGCTATCGCGAAACCACATACACGTGGTAAATAAGCTAGCCGGTGTTCGTACAGCAGTTGAACTCGTAGTTTGCGCGAGCAACGAGTTGCAGCTCGACGTTTATGAAAAAACTCGCGGCTTGTTCACGTGTTCCAGCGATGCTTTTCACGCGTACTCGTCGTTGTTTGCCTTCCATTCGTTCATACTGCGCCATGATTATCCGCAACAGCGTCCCCTTAGAAGTGACCGGAAACTCTTCAGTGCATCCTCCAGACTCTGCGCGAATTTTAGGTCAGAAATCTCGCGTTTAGCGTTAGTCTGCGCGAAGCGTGAGAAAGGATGCACGAGTGCTTTCACTCTAAAATTTCTTGACAATTCGAATATTTTGACATAGATCATCCTCCAAATGCTCATAGTTGAACGAGAATACACTTGAGTCAACAGTATCAACAACATCAAAGATCAGACCTAGGTACGAGCTAACCCAAGCCTGAGATGGAATATTTGGAGAAGACTTTTAGATAGCAAGGGTCCCTCTTTAGTGTTACTAAAAGTCGACTCTGAGCATCCATGTTCAGCAGCTATTTACTTGCGTTCTGAGCATCGATCAAGTGACTATGACATCACTGTTTATGCTTCCTGCTAATCCTCGTTGAACGGAGTTGAGTTTCAGCGATTCGAACATAAGCAGCGAGCCTAAGTTTACTTTGCTGCTATTAGGAGTCCAAAGAGCTATTACCGATAATAGTTCACACGTAGCACTGGCAGAGCAAATGAAATTATACAAATATATACAGAAATATGTACGAATAAAAATACCAAAGTTTAATACAGCTTCGATAGAGTAATAGCCAGTAAAAGAAGATGATGGAAATAGGAAATAGGTTGCGAAGAAGAACGTGTATGGACAAAAGGCACGTGGAACGAAGACATCAGCAGAAATAAAATGCACGGAAGGTAGAAGTAAGAAAAGAGAACTAAACAGGGTGAAACAGAAAGGTACACAGACGATGAAGAGGTAATAAGAAGAGAAGACTAGGAAGACGGATGAAAAGAGTGGGAATAGGAAGCTTCGAAGGACAGAGACAGCAAAGGAGCCCAGTGAGGGATAAAGGAGAGATGAGCGGCAATTGCTCCCTCAGTGGGTCGAAAGTTTCTCGCTGGCTGGTACACATTATTCCTCGAAACTCTCAAATGTGCTTAATTAGGCGATATTTGAGGAGGCGTCCCTTCGTGGAGCCCACCCTCTGAGGTCGGTTTCACGCTCGCAAGCTGCTATTATGGAAAGCCACTGGATTTCCGGAAGAAAGCACGGTTGCCTACCGACTGCTGTTACCCCACCTTTGCCATCCTAGACGTCTTACCTGAACTAATATTGTTAGGGTCTAATTAGTACCATCGTGACACCACCTGACCTTGTTCCATCCTCTCTCATCTCCAGTTCTCTCCCTTCGATCTTCGTCCCTTCTCGTCATCTTCCATCCCTCTTGTCAGCCTGCATAGGATCGTTCCTTGATCCTCTCTTGCTTGAGCCTCGTCTTCCTTCGCGTTTCCATTCTTCTCCTCGTCGTCGAGGATTTTAGGCTCTTCCCAGCATTCGTGGATCAGCTCGCGTCATCTTCTCTCTCCGTTCCCTTCTTGGCTAACGTTGTGTCCCATTTAACGGCCGTTTCAGAAGCGACTTGCATAAGTGCCAGACGGTGTCTGAAGCAGGGATGCTAGCTGGTCGCTGTTATCGTGCCGCTGCTGGGTTTGGGTTATGGCCGAATTTTGCCCAACGTTTGCTCGATTATGCGTACCGCTCCGGCTCACAGAGTTTAACGCGTATCGCCTGGTTCTTACCTCGAGCCCGAAACGAGCGTTTGATACTATTATGGAGGTTTCTGCTTTGTCGCTTTTAGATGTTCACGTGGTGTTTCGTTGTTGGAGATAGGAGGCGAATGGCGATGGATTTAATTGGTTTCCGCAAGATTCGAATTAGGAGGAGGGTTATCAATGTCTTTTGGTAAGAAGTTAGGTACGCCTGTGGAGATTTTTCTTTTGATATTTTTAATTTTTAAGAGCCAGGCTTTTTAAGCTTCGAATTATGAGTAATAATTATCAGAATTATTAATTTATATTTGTTTAACTTATTATTTTATTATATTATAAAAGGTCGCATAGCGTTTTCTTCTTAAATAGAGGCAAATGGAGGCAGATTTATTTACTTCTCTAAATTTCGAATTACCAATGAAAGCTGTCTAATCTCCTTTTATAAGCATCAAGTTGTCAGATTGAATTTGGCATTTTAATTTTTGCAGATATTAATCCTTGCTTTCTAGCAATAATCTCATCGGTATTATAATTAATTATTCTATCCTCTTGTGTCAATTTACGGCAGAATTTAGGACAGATATACTTTCTACATATATACTTTCATCCTTTCTGTCCTGGTTTAGTAGCATCCTTATAGTCTCACTTCTGTATTATCTTTTCTCTAGCAAAGATCACTTTGCTTAATCATATTGCACCCTTAACTCCTCGCTCAACGTTTTAATTATGAAAAATTATGCACTGAAGTAGCATTTAATTTTAATTAACCCCTATATACCTATTTCAGCCATGATGAAATTAGATGAAAGTTTTAGAAATTTTAGAACATGTGAAATATAATTATGGTCGCGTAATTGGTATAGCTTATAATAACAAGATATTCCATGAAGAATCCGTAACGAGTTAGACTTGTACTCGTTATAGTACAAAAGGGTTAATACATGATTGAATGTACAATTAATTTCAGCAGCCTACTGCTTTCTCCATATCGATAAAGTTATTATTACAGGAAAATGTTGCGTTGCGAATGATTGGAGATTTATCATTTAAAAGCACTATCGCGATTAAAGTTTGGCTAGATGGTTAATCACTGGTCGCTGTGAAAAGCTCGCAAGGCATCCTTTCAGGCGAGCCAGCACGGCAGTGAACGCGTTAATGGAAACATCGGTGTTAACCGAGTTTCCTTTGTCGCGTAAACCGAACGATTTACAACGAAGCGAAGAAAATTCAACGGGATGCATTTTCAACGAGCTTGCATTCATCCGCGGGTAAAACGTGTCCCTGTGAGACCAGCTTCGTGATGCGGCGAATAGGGATTGCGCTCTATCGACCTACTTATCCATCTCTGACTTCCACGCACACTTCCGTTCCACGGTTGTCGAGGTGTAACGTGCCTTAAAAGTAGCTTATTTAGATCCATCATGCCGAGTGAAAAATACCACGAGGAGGGGTGGTAATTAGTGTTTTTCGATTCCTTTCGCTTCGGTCGTTGTCCCAGGGATAGAGGTCTCATTCAATCTCCGTATCGCGAATTTTTTACGCCAATTATGGCTTGTTGCATCGTCGACGAGAGCTTTCTGAAATGGGAGCTTGGAACTAGGTAGATCTTTGATTCGTCTATGTAGGACAAATATCTGTGTCTTCTTTTCTTATTTCTTTGGAGAATTTTCAATTGTTGAAGTTTATGGATACTGAGACGATATTCATAGTGATTCTTGGTAATTAGAATTGATGAAATTTAGGTGTTTCTCGTATGTAGGAGAAATATCTGTCTTCTTTTCTTATTTCTTTGGAGAATTTTCAATTGTTGGAGTTTATGGATACTGAGACGATATTCATAGTGATTCTTGGTAATTAAAATTGGTGGAATTTAGGTGTTTCTCGCATGTAGGAGAAATATCTGTGTCTCCTATTTTCTTTTTCTTTGGATAATTCTGAATTTGCAGAATTTATGGATACTAAGACGATATTCATAGTGATCTTTGGTAATTAAAATTGGTGAAATTTAGGTGTTTCCTGCATATAGGACAAATATCTCTGTCTTCTCTCTTTGTTTCTTTGGTAAAGTCTGAATTATTAGAATGTATAGATATTCAGACGACATTCATAGTAACCCTTGGTAAATAAAATTGAACAAGTCCTTCTTGGAAATTTTCCTCGATAATTTGTATTATTGATGTAACGAATTTGTTCCTGGCGTGTGGACGAGATATGAGTAATGTTAAAATTCATAATTAATAATCTAACATCTTACTGTTTACATTCATATCTAATAACTAGTATTTAATCATAGATATCATATTTATTAAGCTTCGATTATATTATAAACTCTATAAATATCATATTCATACGATATATAATATTTAATAATATTATAATATCTGTCCTATAACATATGTCCTATAACATTTTATATAAAAATTTATATATTTATACACATCTATATATGCGTTTCTCTGTTTCATTTACTCCAGACTACCCTTGACTGACTTCACATAATCAAACTCCATTTACAATATCATAAATGTAGATATACCAACTCCAAGTCTAAATCACACACAATGAGCACATCGACTCTTTGCACTCCATTGAGCCCATCATTGAACCACTAATAACCTGCAGCATCGTTTATTTTTATTTTTACCCTTACCAATAAGGATGGAAAATAGACCAAGATAACTGGAAATATCTGTATATTCTTTTTCAAGACACAGTCATTCATTTCAAAAAGTTTCCAATTCAATTCAAAAATATCTCAAAAAGCTAACCAACGAAAGAGATGGACTCGAAGATGGAGGACGTGAGGGATCGAGTGAAAATAGCACTACGTTTCCTTAGTAGGACTTTATTATATACGGGGGACCAGATGAGGAAAACGTGAAGACAAGTTTTTGGGAAAGACCCGTGTCGTTGGAGAGGGGTAAACAAACTGACTCTTTTTCGCCGCTCATTAGGCGTCGAGATGGTCCGCGAGTCATGGGGTCGTAAAAACATAAACCAGGCCCCCATTGACCCGGGATCCTCGATGTCCCGAAGGAGTCGAAAATATTTACAAGGAACCTTCGTTTTCCGCACTTGGGATGTGTCCCTACAGACTCAAAAAATTCCCAGAATACAAAGGTATCGGAACAACCTAACCCATCATTTATCATCGATTGTTCAAGATAGATAAACTTAATTGATAAACTTATATGAAGCATGCCACTTTCCTCGTTTTCTCTTCACTCCCTTCCTTTTTCCCTCTTGCAAATTACGCCAGCGACACCCCCACACGACATCGCAATGGCGCGCAGAAGCCTGAAATCGCGTTAAGGAACGTTGCGATACCCAAGTTACGAGAGGGTGGAAAATCTGGAGAGAGGGTGGCAGAGCTTTCGATATTAGCTGCATTATAAACCACTTGTACGTGAGTGTGTTTCACTTACGGACAAATTGCAGATAGGCAGCGTAGCGCTGAAGGCTGCCGCGCGATTATACCGCGACGCATGTGACGGCGTCGCGACGCTGCACGCGCGGACCTTTCGCGGGAATATTGTTCGCGGTGAAGGGAGGGGCGGTAATTAAAATTTCGTTTAATCGCGCTTCCGTGCCACTTGCACGAGCTCGGTGTCCTCGTAAGCTCGAGCAGGAATTTCCTGCCTGAAAGTTTCTTGTTAATCCTGCGCCATCTTGGAATCTCGCCTGCTCCTCTCGGTCTTCATTTTTCGCTCCTCCAAGAAACGTCGAAATTTCTTTTTGAATTTTTTATACGCAGTATTGAAGAACTATTGTGGATCCTCTGAGTGTTCATTTTAATTTGAGGTTATGGAAGGAACTTGGAATTTTTCTTTTGATATTTTCTCTGATAGGTTAGGGGATGATAATGTGATTTCTTAGGATGTTCATTTTTATATTTTTATATCTGTCAAAAGGACGAGGATATTTTCTTCTCTTCCTTTTATGATAGTTCGATTGAAGAATTATAAAATGTTTTATGTTGTGATCCTTTACATGATAATTATAGCTTTTATTTAGCGTTTAACGTTGAGAATATAATTTTAATGAATCACTTTTATGTTTTTAAGCTACGTCTATTCCGTTGCCCACCCAACATTCCTATATTATTAATTCTTTACAAATGAAAGTAATTGAAATTGTTATGCTAGGCTCTATTTATGAAATATCTCAAGTCATTGAACCAGATTTGTAAAGGAACGTCAAGTTTTAACAAGATTTGAGTATAAAAAATAAGATAGTACACAGTTATTTAAAATTCGCCAGTCATTAACACTCAATAGTGAGTTTCTAATTCACTAATTGAAAATTAAATAGATCTTCTTTAATTATGATAAGCATCGAAGTGAGCAAGGTTTTAAAAGCAGTTTGAAGCCAAGGCAATTTTCAGATTGGCAAACTGTATTCCCAGTACAGTCGACTGCTTTCGGCAATCCAGAAGCATGATTATCAGAAATTTCGAAAATATCGGCTTACACCGTTCGAACATTAATGTACACCTGTGTCTATCTTACGGTCCAGTTGATATTCGCTAAACGTAGCGCTCGAAGAGCCATATATAACCTTCTCTTTTATACTCCACGTGCGTGTAAAGAAAAAATAAAAATGAAAGGACAATGCACGTCTACGTGCATGCGTTTAATAAAATCGATGATAACGTATCGCTTTGTACTTTCTGTTGCAGGGCCGATGTAATCGGGAAAAGCCACCGTGCAAATATTTCCATCCACCACAGCACCTGAAGGACCAGCTTCTGATAAACGGGCGCAATCACTTAGCCCTGAAGAACGCGTTGATGCAGCAGATGGGCCTCACACCGGCCCAGCCACTAGTGCCTGGCCAGGTACCAGCAGTGGTATGTCCGAACTTTAACACATTCGTTGCACCACGTCTTCTGCTGTTCACACATCCACACATTTTCTTTTTACCACGATCGAGAGATCTTGAGTTTTGTCTGTGTTAGTCGACGACTACCACTAGATTACCCTTTTGGTAGGTAACGCCGCGTAAATGGTCAACGACACGGTGTACCTTTTTCATTTCTGATCAACAAGTCGATCACTGATTATCATAGTAATTCGCTTCGTCCAATGATGCGTTTTCCTTGGAATTTTTTCGAAACGATTAATTTCGTGCTAGTTAAATTTTTGGCATCACGATACGTAGAGGGATGATACGAAATTGGGGTATCTAATTTTTACCAGGTTTAATATTCTTCCTTATGAAGAATATTTGAATATTTCAAACAGCTCGATGATTAGATTCGGGTGATAGAGTGATTGAAATTATGGTAATTTTTCAAGAGATTCCGCACCCTGTCGTTCTCATTTATCGACGTTCTTTATTTGCGGGCATTGCACCGAGAGATAAAACCTCAGAGAGTAAACTTTAGCACGCCGCATGTTTTTGGTCAGTGTCACCCCCTATTCCTTTAATTTATCCATGATTCTCGATAGACAGTCAATATATATATTTATATATTTATATTAAAAGATGAAATTGCCAGATAGAAAGAAACCGTAGTTACAGTTATTAGCTCTCCTAGATTGCCGTCGAGTACGATTTGTAAATAGGAAAAGCGAGCAAGAGTATTTTGTTGGTTCGTCAATGTCTTATTTCTATTTTATTTTCTTTTTTTTTTATATATTTTTCTCAATCACGATTCACGTTCTTTGGCGAATCCACAAAATCCATCCCACTTGTTCCACTTGAAAGATAATAACGATATTGACAAGTAAGAAAGTAAATTGAAACATGATCGATACCATAAAGTTGTCTCTCTTTCGCATGCTCGCACATGCGAATACGTGCACGTAAAAGTGTAAATTCGTGAGAAAAAGATAAAAAAAATTCGCTCCCCAAGATATGTATCTCGGCGACTAGATGAAATTTTCACCAAAGAGATATCAGACCATCATTACGCCCACCCGCCTTTTATTTCATGACATATAATTCATAGTCGTTGCTACGTGACATCGAACCCTATACTACTCGTATGACTGCCTGTCTGTCCCCTATGTTTGCCGCTGTGGCTCTCGTGGTTGTGGTTGATTGTTGGTGTGTTCTCCAATTACGTCATTGGTGAACAGGAGGCACCGGCACCTCCGGCACCACACCATCACCTTCAACAGCAAATCCAGCAGCAACTTCTCGCTACCCACGCCTTTATGGTAACTCCTGGTTTTGGTTGGCTTCCACTAATTTTTTAGTTAATTAAAGTGCCACGCGAGGGCGTCGTCGTTTGCTAAGAAATCTGCTCGAAGTAACATTTTTCTGCTTCTCTTCGTTAAAACAAAAAAAAAAAATCAAAAAAAGAGGGAAAAAGAAATTTTCAGAGCGTTCTCTATTTTTCCGAGTTGCGTCGTTCGTTTAATTTGTCTTTCTTTTGCTGTTTGTTTCTTTTGGATATGGTTAGAGGAGCAGATTTTTCAAGATGGCGCCGCTGTCGCGCGAGTTAGTGTGCCTGTAAGACTAGTAAGCGTTTGTATGAAAGCTTCGACTTGTTTTAAAAGAGTGCCGCACTGTAAATTAAGATTGAGACTTGATCTGCATGCTTCACAAAATGTTTCGTTTTGTTTTATCGAAAGACAAGAAGTTTCTCTGTACATTACGACAGAGTTTTTTTCCTTTAGAGAGTTTTCCTTGAAAGCATGAGTTATTTTGCGGCCAAGTTATATCGTTCGCGTTTCTCTCCCTCTCCATCAACGATTTTGAAGTTTAACATCTATATTTATTACTCTCTATGTTCGGTGTAATACTATGTTTTATATGCATGCAGTCCCTTTTTTTCTCAAACTGTTGGAAATGCGAAAAGGTTGTACACGTGGCAGCTGCTTTCCCTCTAGGAGAATATATTAGGTTAAATTTTTACGAAATTATTAATTACGCGTTATTCATATTCCAATATGTATTAAAATTTATTTAAAGATTTATGTCTTAAATCTGTAAAAGAAGTAACGTGGAAATCTCCTGGATTTTGATTTATAATCCCACAAAAAATTTCATTTCCTCGCGAAAAAATGTGTGGAAGTCTTAACCACGTGATTGGTCAAAGTTCGGAAACTGAAAAGACAAATAACGATCTTTTATTCCTTTTAATTGAAAACTGCTAGCCTTTAACGTGTGTACTTGGTTAAATATAAATATTTATATGAAATAATTTAATCAAAATTAATTTCATGTTAGCTAAAGCTATTCTAATAAATTTCTATTAATTTGAATCAATTTTACAAATTCAAATATATAATTTACCATTTCCAATATTAACACAAAGATAAATGAAAACGGCAATTTTAGCCTATAATTTAATACTAATATTGAAATACATATGAAACGTAAATTCGAAAAATTCGAAATTAAGATTAATTTCACGATTGAATTGGCATAAATCAAATTTTAATATAATTCCGTTGGAAATTAAAATTTGGCACGAGCTCTTTAAATCGGACAACCTTCTCCACTTCCAACAGAACGATAGTTAACCGTACACGCAAGCCTAATGAACAACCGAATTAGAATTCCAAGCAGCACCTAATTCAACGCCGATTTCACTCGCGAAATCGGCGCAAGAGGGGAAGAGGGAAACGCGCGCGAAAAGATCGCGAACGATCGAGGCACGCTGACTTCCGACAGAAGATCGTTCCTTCGCCCCATGATGGTAACGTGGAAATGGTTTCCCGGGTCAACGGCCATTATCGCGCGGTCAGAGTGTCTTTTTTCGGCGGTTAGCGTGCCTCGCGCGTCTTGGAAGCTTCTATACGTCGGCGAAAGTTCGAAGAATACAAGCACACAGGTCCTTAAAGAAGAAGAAGGGACGAGCGTTCAGCTCATTCGGCTGCGCTTCAAATTACCTGCCTTCGCTTCTGGGAAGCCCGTTCTCTGCAAAACCAAACGCTTCTTATGGGAACGCGCGCTTGTCGTTCGATACAGCGGTTACCACCGGAAATAGACGGACGATTAAGGCTTCGCGAGCGATACACGCGCGTCTTTTCTTCGCGGATTTACCCCCATCACCCGAGCTTCCGTTAGACTTGGAAAGACGAGGTGGATGGATCCGGGGTTTCAACCCCTTGCGCTGAAACCACAGGCCTAATTGCGATACCTTAACCGCGTGGATAATGTCAATGTAATGACGAGAACGCGACGATTGCACCACGGATTTTATCCATCTTATTACTTGTTATAGATGTTAATTATTATTCCACGAAACTACAATATAATGGCCTGCAAATAAGTTTCAGTGCGAGGGGATTATTCTATTTTGAGATTTGCAAGATTTGATTACGTATCCGTGAAGAAAAGAATGACGTGATACTTGAAGATTTTCAGTCAGAGAGACGGTTTATTGCAATACTTGGGCAAACGAGTATGTATTTTTGGAGAGATTATGTCGTAGTTGGTTTCGAGTTTGATACAGTTGTTGCTTAACATCTTTAGAGGTATGGGGGGTAAAATGAGGTAGAAGTATACATAGACTTCTTTCGTAGGGGGTGAGTTATTTCCGATTGGATTTGGTAGATATAATTTATCGGTAGATGGTTCTTACTGAAGATTTTGTAGACAAGATTTTGAACGGATAACGACAATTGAAATTCATGAACCGAATAATTAGTAATACTAAACTGTCAATTCGGAAGTACTATTCTTCGATATGTCAAGTACCAAGTAATCAGTGTTATATTTTCTCTACCAACTGGTCCGAATTTTCCAACGTATCAAATTCGTTCTATACACTTTGATCAACATTTTCTGTATCAAACGACCAGTCTACCGAACGATCTTCTCCAGAAGAAAGGAGGAAAAAGAAGAGATTAAAGCGGCGAAAAGAAAGAACCGAGCTGACGAGACGGACGGAACTAAGATCCCATGGCAAGATCTCTCTGACCGAAAGACTCGCAAAGTCTAGATCGCGTCGAACGCTCCGGACGATAAAGATGTATGATCCGCGAACCGCAGGGCTGAAACTGGGTGGGTCTACTGTACCGCGCTTGTCGGAGGGGTCGGCTAACTGGGCTAAAAAGCGAAGAGCTGTCTAGCGTAATAAAGTAACGTTTGAGATCGGGGGCACTTACGATGACGACTCGCGTGGAGCGAAGGTGGGGATAGGTTTGTTCTAATCCGTGTTACCTGGATACTTTCCGGGTGTGTTTTCGCAGGCGACGAACCCGTACCTGACCGGTATGCCGCAGGTTGGCAACACGTACAGCCCGTATTTCGCGCCCAGCCCCATCATGCCAGCGATCATGGGGCCGGCGGACCCTACCGGAGTCGGAAGCCCTTTGGGCGTGGTGCCGCAGACGGTGGCGATGCCGCAGAAGATGCCACGTAGCGACCGCATCGAGGTATGTCTACCACCAAACTACATTCAACAACAACAACAACAGCAACAACAACAACAACAACAGCATGGGGCCCAACACGGCGCAGCCGGGGCCTCAAGGTGCCCGATGGCCGCGCCCAATACCGTGTACCAAGTGCCGGCCGGTCCCCCCAATCAGGTGTCGCCCGTTTCCACGATGCAATCTGTCAATCATCCACCATCCCCGACCACCATCACCACTACCTCCTTCTGTACCCCCCTGCACAATCCTCATGCCCACCATCACCCGATCCACAGCCTGATCTACGTCCACGCGTACTATTGAAGTCGATCGTCGAGAGCGGAGTTCTCTTCTTTCCCCATCTTGTGTTTTATCTTTTATCTTTTCACGCGTTCGCGCGTCCTCGCAGATTATTCGGTTCGTTTGCCGGAGAAACCCGGTTTCATTTCGTACCCGGCGACGTTGGTCCAGCATCGGGCCCGTCCCGACGCCAGGTCACGTCCCCGTCCGCCTTTGTTCGCGTTTGGGAAGAAGAGACCGGTTATGGTTCAGTTGGTGGAACGCGTGGTTCCGATATTCCTCGGGAGAGACTCGACTCGAGGCGCGTCGAGATGTTCGGAAGGGAAAAGAGGCAAGAACCTAGGCTGGAAGTCGCTTCTCCCGGGGTGAACAGCCCGAGGAGAGCCTTGGGCGGGTTGACGGGCACGACTCGCTCGGCCCGGCTAAATCTTATATTTATATACATTATATTCGATAACAGTATAATCCGTGTGCGATGTGAAACGTATAAAATGGTCAGAAAAATGAAAAAAATAAATATATATGCGCGCGAAAATAATCAGCTTCGTTGCCGTTCATACCGGCTGGACGGGCAACTTATTTTTTCGATTCCGTTCGATCGAGATCAAGCTGTCGGATGCTTGAACGACATCGCGCCGGATCATCCGTTGCGAGACTGCACCGTGACGATGATTTCACGGCTCGTTTCTGGACTAACTGCAGCGAAACCGGGCTCGCTAAATGACGAAACCGGAAACAATATGGCGGCCGTCTCTGGTCCACGGAGGACGAAAACGGGCTCCACGAACGGAACACGGTGCAGGATCTACGATTTCTATGTAATCTTTTTAGTAATCACTTATGGTTATCATAGCACTGTACGTATATGGTGTACGGAAGTTTCGATTAAGAGAATTGCATTACACGACGGTAGGGATAGAGTTGTCGAGGATATAGGCTCGCCCACTTCGGCGATCCATCTTTTCTTTTCGTCTGGAGATTGTACATTGGATAAGGTTCGTTCGAAGCAATTATTAATGGCAACGACAAAAAAAAAGAAAAAAAAAAAAGAGAAAGAAACGTGATGATAATTATTATTATTATTATTAAAAGAAGAATAGGTTTTAAGATACCGTGGCGAGACGCGAGGGGTGGATTAGTCGGGAGATGTGCAACGATCTTCTATATTTTCCTTTATTTTACCACGATTTTCGTTCTTCTTGCCGCATAGTTTAACGCTTGGCGACGATATGGCAACCTATGGCTTGCCACGTGATTCAACGAGATATAATCGAGAATAGTAATTGAAGATTATGGAAAAAATTCGAGAAATACCTATTACATTACTACCAAGAGAAGAATGTTATTTAATCATGAAAATTTCATTATACTTCTTCACGTTTCCAACGAATAATTTAACGTATTAGATGAATCGTGTTGTCACAGTAAAAGCTAGTCGTACCTTGCAGAAACCCCATAAAATGTCACGAATATTTCAAAATCGAACAAACTGGATTAAATGGAACGAAAACGATGAAAACCGTTGAAAAAGAATAGAAAAATAAGAAACGAACCCCCTTGAGCTACTAGACCGCGAATCAATTACCAAACTACAATTCATTCCCTTCTAAAAAGTAACTAAAAAGCAACTGAAAAGCACCCCAGCAGCGACCACGGAGAGCACAATATGAAAAAAATCCCATAGAAAAACTTCTACCCCCACCAGCAGCTTAGTCTGTCAAAAGAGAGCCATAAAATCGCGTTCTGGCCCCCGGAAGCAACACCTACGCGGCACAGGGTGCAGCACTTTCGTCCCTCGAAAACAGATAACGACGGATTTAATTAAGACTCGGGAAATTTGCCGACCTTCTCGTTAAGAAACGCCGGCGGAAAGCTGGGAAACGTTTTACCCGTGGAAAATGACGATAACGTTTGTTACCCTACGCGAGAGCGGGGGCGCGCGTGCACGCGGTCGAGCCTCGGCGAAGTTGCTCGGGAGGGGGCGTAAGTTTTATAATGTTCGAGTTTACAGATTTCCCCGGAGCCTGTATCGTTTCTTTCGCCCGGCGGCTTTCGCGGAATTAACAAGTTTCGCGCGGTGGTTCGCGGCGAAAATGAATAAAATCGGCGGGCTGAAAGGGGGGCTGCGGCGTATCGGTGAAACTCTCGCGGATCGTTTGTGAAATGGAGCTTTTCCCTCCCGGTTTTTTCCTCCGGAACAAGAAACTGCTCTTCGTAGAAAGCGAATTTAATACGTTTTCCGTGTATTCGGACCGGTAACGAGACCGACGCCCGCGCTGCTACCGGACAGCTACAGAAATCTCGGCTCCCGTTTCTCCCTGGTTTCCCCTGAAAAAAGGGGCTTGAACCGAGAGATAGATGGCTCGTGATCGTTTCAACCGGTCTACTTTAGGGTATTTAGTATTTTCCCTTCCGTGTTTCTTCTTTCCGTTTTATTTTTCGTAGTTTGCTTCGTATTTGAAGTTAAGGGTTGATCAGTCCATCCCTTATACTGCTATAACGAGTTAAATTCGTCGCGAATTTCTCATGCTACCGACCCCATCAAAGTGAAGCACACTCGCGTTTGACTAAAATTATATCGAACGTATTTTAACGCGCGTAAAATTTCTTTAATTTTATTACGAATGAAATAGATATATAGCGGGTAATTAATATCAGTTTTTCGTAATTAAATTATAGCGCAAGGGGTTGATGGTACTAATTACATTTGATCGTATTTGATGATCAGAGGAGAAAAATGTGATAAATTAGAGATTCTTTTAATACAATTCTTTCGACGAATTTTTGTACTTTGTATCGTTCTTATTATTTTAAAATATCTTTGGAATTAATTATCACGATATTTCATGAATTTATTTTTGAATGGTTTATGTTTCCTTTCGTTAACTACATATGAAAGTATTTTCTTGATTATTCGAATGTTTCCTTTAAGCACTTCCTTTCAGTAAAGTAGCATTAAACTTGGGAAATCTGCAAAGCTAGATTTATCATATTGTTCTCTGATCATCGTCATTTAGTATAAAAAATTAATGTCCGATAATTCACCTGATAAGTGGTCAATATAAATAATTTTCCTGCCATTGCAGTAGTTTTCTACGCGAATGTGGTGAACTTGAAATCCCAATTTTTCAATCACGAATGAAATTAAAAACGAAATGAAAATTCCCAATGAAACTGTATGATAGTTTGCACACTGCGTTCGTTTTAACTCGTTTCAGTCTTTAAAGTGCCTTTGGTCTATCTCTGTGCTAAATCATCTATCGGTATCCAAGAGAATTATATTTTTCCTACGAAAATTCCACTGGAAAATAAAATTGATAGTATAATAAGTACAATATCGTTATTAATCCTCTAATTTTACAAATTCGATATTAAACTTCTATCGACCTACCGTTTCGTCCCCTAAAATCACGATGTTCGATTTAATTACAAGCTTTTGCAATTCGCTGGTATGATAGACGAAACGACAGAGACAACGAATGCGGAAAAGATATTCGAACGAAATACGAAGGGGCGCTTTTCTATCTGTTGAATATTTCCGCTTAATAAATTAAGTCGGCGATAGAACGCACTCGTTAAAGCTTACCGGTGTCGACAATGTAAACAAAAGTATTTGTTACTAGCAGAATGCGGGCGTCGACGTGGATGCTTAATAAAGAGAAGATTAATCGATGAACGGAAAACGATGTCGCGGGAGTAAAATACAGGCGACGCGAGGAAAACAGAGTATCCTACGAAAGCAAAAACCTAAGTGATTTATCGCTCGTGATTGCGACGTGTTCTACGCACGGTATCGACAAACTCGAACGAGAATTATGCGAAATCGAAATTCCCCCTTATTGGAATAATTAAAAACCGATTTAAACCTGTTACTAATTCCCTTCGTTCGAACAAAATTTCCCTAATTTCTACTCATTATATTCCGCCATTTTTATACGTCTGTTTAATCACTTAACACTAGAACTACCGTATTTGTCAAAAAATAGTAAATTTCTATATATTTTTTCTCGCAGTTATTCAAATGTATTTGTACATTTTAATTAATGACAAGATCTAACGCTGCAATTACGTTTTACAGATTGACGAAATTAATATTAATTTTTATCGAACCGAAGGTATAAATTATGGCCTATCTTTTCAGAATGCTTCAAAATCATTTTAGCAGGCTCTTTTTATCAGGTAATAGATACTCTTTTTATCAGGTAGTGAACAGATTGAAATGGGATCAAATGTACCATAAATTTGGTCACCTTTGTACTAATTTCCTTTGCAATTTCCTCACTGTACGACTTTAATTATTATCGGATCCTCTCTGATCTATTTTATTACCTGTAACTAGGTCTATGGAAACAGGACAGATTATATTTTGAAACTCATAGAAAAATAGATATATATATATCTCGTCTTCAAATTATGGCCTATTTTTCAAACTGTTTCAAGAACAATTTTATCCTACCCCTAAAGAAAGAAATTGGGAAACTGGTTTTTATTGGACTATCTTTTATCAATTAATAAAGACTTGAAAATTGGCGAAAAATTTGAATTTTAGCATTTTTGGCATTTGTGCACCCCTTTCCATTAAATGCTTCGTTGTACGATATTAATTATTATCGGATCCTCCTTGATCTATTTTGTTATCTGTTCTTATTATTCTATTCTCGTATCTACCTTTAACAAGTTCTAGCGTTAAAACGCAGATCGCAGAGTATTATAGAAATTCGACCACGCGAATTTTCATACACTTTCCATTTGTCCGATAGAAACTTTGAAGATCGTTGCACGTATTTCCAAAGCAGAATTTTAACAACGTTTTAAAGAATCTATGCACTTTACGGTACGCATGAGGAATACGTTTGTACGCGCCGATCCAGCCATGCATACGCGCATAGTAACACGTGTACATAGTAGGTAGGTTAACAAATTAACTGATTGTGTTTTGTATCAAGGAGAACGAGAGCTGAGAACAAAGGATACCTTTAGTTTCTCGTGGATGGAACGTTAGACCGTTCCACCGCGAGTTGGTAACGATTTCTTTTCACACGCGTGTCGATTTATCTGTCCAGTGATTAATTAGCGATTCTTAACGCGATTCTTAACGCGTTTCTAATGAACTTTCCAGCCTGGGATTTAAATAGTGTCTTTTCTTTTCGCACACGTCGAACGTTCGATCTATCGAACTGTCTTTGTGTTTCCTTTTTCTTTTTTCTATGATATATATATATGTGTATATTTTTTTTCCACCTTTTTTTCTCTTCTCTTCCTTTTTGGAAAATATTTATACGGTATTCCGTGGCGTTTGAACTTCTCCTGGTACCCTCCACGATTATGATTCCTTGCCCACGAGAACACGTTTCGAAGTTTTTGTACTGTCCTCTCTCCCTCGTCTAAAGTAGTGATGTTAGGACCTTTACGATTAAGTACGAACGAAAAAGAAAAAAAGAATCACGGGAAAAAGGATATATGGAATTATTATGCAATGTAATGTCGTTAATTAAACAACTATTGCAAATAGAATTCGGAAACTATTATCGATCGACTTATCAGCTAACCGCAATTGGTCTTTAACGGTAATTATAATTATTATAATATTTGGTAACGTACGATAATGATGATAATTAGTATATCGTAAACGATATCTATTTGTGATGTAACACTCGATGACTTGCACTAAGTTCGGGTCAACATGAAATTTATTGACGATGAATTCAAATAAAAGAAATATAATTGAAATTGAAAAAAACAATGCACAGACTGTTTATTGAATCTTTTTTTTTTAAGTTCTCTCTACGACCAAAAAGAAAAAGAAGAAAAGATTATAAACAACGAGTATTTCGAAGGATATATACATGCATCGGAAAAAGAGAAATTTTTTAAAGAGAATAACAAGTATGAGAAAGTTTGTGTGCTTTTTGTGTCTTGTCTTACATTGTTTTATTTTAATTTTTTTTTTTTTATTTTCTCACTCTTCTCGATATGTACGTTTGCTTCGTTTCCACGATTACAGTCTCTTATATTTATTTATATTTCTTTTTTTTTTTAATTCTTCAATTTCTTTTTTTTTTCTATCATTGTATATTATATACACGTATATTATTATATTTACATATTTTTACTTTCGTCTTACTGTAATGTGCCTTTTGCTCTCTTAGTCGATCGAACTTGTGCCAAGTATGCTAAAACTGTACCACCTTTTGTTTCTTCTCCTCTTTGAAGAATTACGAACGTCTCCGTAGTGCATACTATGCCGCTTGCAAGAACAAAATAGTCTCTGCATATCGTAAAAGTGACCTTTCTTTTTTTCTATTGTTCTATTACTTATTAATTGTCGATATCTCATCGTTCTTTTGTTTCTTCGATTTTTATATATATATATATATATATGTGTATGATTTTTTTTTCATTTTTTTTTTCTTCACTTTTAAAATTTCCTTTTGTCGTCCCTTTTTGTACTTTTTTTCTTTTCGATCGCAATCGTGCCGTGAAAAATCGACGCCTCGGGCAACTACCGATCGGGTAGAAAGTTGCTCGTACAGGTCACGTTGAAAAATTTCCGATAATTCTGTTATTAACGACGAACGAAACCGAATCACGCCCAATTTCACACTGTCTCTCTTCTCTCTCTCTCTCTCTATCTCTGTCATTCTCTCTTTTTCTCTCTTTGTCATTATCTCTCTTTCTCTCTGTTATTCTCTCACAATTCGATCCCGTCTGTATGATATCTTAAGCTCCTCGATCTCCACTCCCACCCACCCCCTATATTTTACATCCATTTGAGAAAAAAAGAAAAAAGAAAGAAAAAAAAAAGAGAGGATATACATGTTCTCCCGGACGTTACATCGTTAATGGTCTTTTCGAATTAATTGCCTGCTGCCTGTTTATATATATATACATATATATCTATATATAATGTTATTAATATTCGATATGAACATATGTTTGGATTTTTTGCTACTTAGACACGTTGATTAATCTCTTCACCTTGATTGGTCGAAGTTTCGTGACTGCATAATCGAACAGGGACGGTACATTGGACGAAACGAGAATGAAAATTTCACGAGAATCTGCGGCGAAGCTCGACCAATCAGGGGAACGTAATAAAACGCCGTAGTAAGCAGAAACGATGACTTATTCTTTATTTCTTCTAATCATATACATAGTAGTGCAATGACCATAGAATGAATGAAGCGTAGCAATGTCCATTAATTCGTTTCCCTTTTACGTTCATTTTCTTTCTCCTTTACGTTTTCTACTTGCCTACTCGCATCGATGTTACACTTAACGAAAGAAACCCCATGAACTTGCCATACGCCACGCACACACGCCACAGCGTGTGACCTAACCGCGCGATAGATCCCGTATAACGTCACGGTTCTGTTCCATTATCGTGAGATTTCTTTTACATACAGGCCGGCACTTAACTATAAAGGTCCCTCTGTTTCTGTCTCTGTTACTCTTTTAGATACCGGTACCATTTCTTTATCCGTCTCTTTCTCTCTCTCTATCTCTTTCTCTCTCTCTCTCTCTCTCTCTCTCTCTTTCTCTCTTTCTCTCTGCGTTTAAACGAATTACAAATATCTCATTGTCCGGTCACCCGATTTACCCGATCTTAATTTTGTACCCATTGATTTTCTCCCACAGTTTATCATTATTCTCGATCGTATATCTGTTAACAAGTATTAATTTCTGTTCTTTCTTTCCTAGCAGCAACACGCATTACTCGTTTTTTACTTCTGTTAGCTAGCCCAGAGCTGCTGGCGCGATCGTGCTTCTCCAACCACCCGTGCGCCGCCATTTTCTTATTCCTAACGCGCGATTTTCGAACGAGATTCCCGGCTAAACCTCGACGTACTCGCGTTTCTAATCGGTATTTGTAATTTTCGCGAGAGTTTTCGTCCAGTTACTCGGGATTTTTCATCCGATCTAGAGGAAACGTCGATTTTGGAATGATCGAGCACGCGGAACGATTGGAGAAGCATCGATCGACGCGACGTTGGCGTAATTGCACAAAGCTAATGCTCTTTACAGCTTCACGTAATTTTTCCTCGTGTTTCTTACATATATATATGTATATCTTGGGCAGTACAGATTTCTTTTGGCGACGAAATGAAACATATATATGTCTATTTATATTCATATACATATACATATATACATACATTGTGTATCTGATTTTTTACAGCGCCAGATTTATATTTGCCATTCGTTGTATTCCTTTTCTTCTTTTCTTTCCTTTTTGTTCTTTTTTTTCTTCTTTTTCTTCAATTTGCGCCAACATACATACACACACGTTCTCTTTCTCTCTCTCTATCTCTCTCTCTCTCTATCTATCTATCTCTAGTTTTTTATACTAATTCTATTAATCGTTGAACGTGAAATGCGACTTATGTGTTTATACTTTTACAGCTAGGAGGAGGTGCTTTTACGTATTATTGTATACGATCGCATGCGAGTTATTTGACATTTTTATATTGCATTTACCCGCCAAAACACCACGATACACGTGGACACGAGACGAACAAGCGACGCGTACTGTAACAAGTACGTAGCTCCACACGTACACTGTCAGATCACCCGTGTCACGGACACAAGTATACACGATACATCCACACATGTGATGACTCGTAAAACGCAGTCATTCTCATCTCCAACGCCGTTATGTTCGATTTTGTGTGTGCGCTTCAGCGGCCAGTAATGTAACTCTTAACTTCTTCTTCTTCTTCTTCTTCTACTTCTTCTTCTTCTTCCTTAGTTCTCCGTTTTCTTTTCGTTTCGTTTCTCTCTTTTACTTTCCTTTTCGGCCGTGTTTATCTCTGTGTCTGTCAACATCTGTCTCTCTTGTCTCTGCTGATTACGAAAGCTGGGTAACGCGTGTACGTTACCCGTGGTCCATCGCATAATCGCGAATCGGGAACGGAACGACGCGGAGCGCGAAAGGTGTCGCGTCCGCCACACGCAGACCGGAAGTCCTCAGCGTCTGGAAACGAAGAGAACGTTCCGCGATTCGATAGCCGATGGACTAACCGGATCACACACGAGCACACACACCAGCGATCACGGGACCCCTAGAAAGCTGTCCAACTTTCCTAGCGTGGACGTGCTTCGAAACCTGATCGAAACCCGACGAGCAGACAGCACGCTGGCAGCTAATATTCTATCGGTATCAACCCTGTTTGCCATTCTTTCAGTCTCTGTCAATCTTTCTTCCCCCCTCTCTCGCGTCTCTATTTTGCGACCACGGTGTTCCAAACGAGGTTCCTCCGCTCGTCCGGGAACCTACGGTCAACTCTGTTCTCTCATACCACCTCGAGAAACGATTCCTCTAGTATGTACCTCTCGAAACAGAGGCGCCAAGCAGTTCGATGAAGTTCGATGAAGGAAAAGGAGTCCAAGGAGACGCACGAGGATGTAACAAAATAGAGTAACACGCCTAGCTAGAGGTGGTTGCGTATGCACGTAGTAAACACGTGTCTGATGAACGTTGTAAGTGAAGAAGGAAAAAGAAGGGACCATTCATCGTGTCTTTGTCTCTCCCTCTCTCTCTTTCTCTGTCTGTTCTTTGTCGTTCTTCTCTCCTGTCTTCTTTCCTACTCTCTCGTGCGAATACTTCTTTGTCTCTCTGTGTATATCTGTCCGCATATTCGTATGTACATACATATCTGTATCCGTATTATCTATTTACATACATACATGTATATCTATATGTTCGATATCTTTGATCGTGTACGAATCGTGTATCGCCTGTGTACGTGTGTGTGTCTCGTTAATCGTTCGACTCCCGTGCGTGCGTTCCTCAACGAGCTTGCAGCCTTTTCACACCTGTCCGCACCTCGCGCAGCAGCCAGATCCTCAGCTTCCGGTTCTGCGGCGCGAGCTGTCGACGGTGCTCGCTCGTTCGGCGTTTAGACGTCCAGGAACGAAGGAAAAGGCCCCGAACTCTTTGAGCACTGTGTCTCGCGGTGCATGCTCTAACACTCACATGCTTGCTGTCTCCTAACACGCGCGGCCCGCAAGCGGCGATCGCTGGCCGCGGGCATTAATCCACGCTGGACGTTCTGCGTCCACGGCTGAATGAAACACAAGCGTAACCGGCTTGCATGGCTCTACCGGAATGTTAGGTGAGTTTGCGACGCACCTTGGAAAATATATAGTCGAGAGGAAACTCGTGATCGACGCTTTGGTTACCACCATTTCCCGCGGTCTCGTCTCTATCGTTTCTCTTCGCGATACTTGGCTGTCGTGTCACTGAAACTGTATAATCGTATAATCGAACGAAAAAGGTTCGGTGTATCGAGGTGTTTCCTTTTTCTTTTTTCTTTTTTTTTCTTCTCTAATGAAAATGGCTGGCTTGTTTTTCTTTCACCACTGAGATTACCTGTATCGTCGATTTTAAGAACGTATTCGTCCGAGTAATCGCGTAGCTACTCCACTGCGAACTGAGACGGAGAACGCTTACGACGTTTGGTGTCAAATTTTGAGAATGTTCTTTTATTCGATATTACGACAGAGTTTATATATATCTTTGTATATCTGTTAAGGCAAATGTTAGAGGACGTTGTGCAGCATGTAAGCATGATTTACATTTGCTGAAATCGTAGTTTGATATCGGATACCGATGAGAATGCGGGTATCGGCTTGCAATTAGTTCCCGTGTCATAGTAGATAACTATTCTAATAACGAAATGGCAGGTGTCAATTTCGCTTTGAGTTGGTAAATGGAAACAGTGTCGGAGAAATTATTGACTGCGCTGTCTTACCGCAACGACATGTGTATCTGTGTGTCGGAAGCGTGGCAAAAATGGAAGGCTTCTGTTGCGAAAGGGGTAGAATAAAAATTAATTGCTTATAGAAACCGCTTTGTATATAATAATTTCGTTCGTGCGAATCTCGCGTTTCAGAAAGATGTTATATTCGCGAGAATTTTTCAACCCAACGTAATTTTCGTATTTCGTTGCCAGGATTGCAGGCTTACGCCATCTTCGAGAATTTATTTTCGCGCGTTTGTTGGCTTTTATGTTTATTGCTATTAACGTTACGAATTTGTTACGCGTCGACGGGACGCGAGATATTTTCACTTCGATAGATGGAATACGTTCTTAAAATTTCACAGTGATCTCGCAGAAAATATAGAGACTATACGAAGAAAGAAAACCTGAAAGTTAGCAATCTCAGACTGTTGAATCGTTTCATAATACGGTCCCAAAACGGGACCAGCTGTCACGAGTTGCCATTGGCCAACGAGCCAAACATAAACGTCGTTTACAACGGTAACAACCGGCAGCTGGAAAACGGTGCTTCGTCTCTCGTTTTATTTGCAATTTTTGTTCCCATTTTTTTCGTCGTTTTCATTGCTCCGTCACTGTCACTTTCTCGTTCGCACGGCTGGCGTATAAATCGCCGTGAAATATCGCCGAAGGTTCATCGGACTATATATTTTTCCGAAACGGCGTGCATTGCAACGAAAGACAAACGGCCGGAAATAGTAGGTGATGCATGCGCAAGGAATCCTCTAACACATGTGCGAATTAACCCGATTGATAGAACACTGAGAACTGGGATGCATCCGTGGAGGCATCCGTCATACTACACCACCACAGCACCACCGAACCCCCACCATCACACGACCCCTGAAACCACCCCGAAACGCCCTACATGTTTTCGCTCACCTTCTCGAAATATAGCCGTCCGATTTTCCGTGTCCTCTGACCTTATTGGGCGGGGCGAGGGTACACCGAAACCAGCGAGCGACGCCTATTTGGCAGATCTCAACACGGTATTTAGCTCCAACGTAGAGAGTAGTGATTAGATGTGCCCGATCTTTATTTTTCTCATCCTTCTGGGCGTTGATATGCCCCGTTCCCTGACAAGTCGCTGCCATACTTATGCATCGATCACGCGCGATCAGTTTCCGGCACTCCGTACGATTAGCCGAGGAAGATCGGTAATTGGACGTGACCTGGTCTAGGATGATAATCGAAGAAGAGATTGGAATTGGATATTGGTAAGTCCCGTTGCGGATGAAATTGAAAAATTCGTAGATGTACGTTCGATACACGCGTAGTTTCGAGGAACGGATATGTCAGTGGATCGGGGTACAGTACCAACGGCCAGAAAGAGCAGATGAGAAACCGAAAGGAAGTCAGCTGGGCTGTTCTTTTGGGCTCCCAGCAACAGACCCGTACGAATCTAGCAACGGGGCGCTCTTTCGCATCATTCGATCCTCTGCCATCACTATACATATCTCGTTCTCTCTTCACTACTTTACTTTCTCTGCCTTGCATTCTTCTCACACTGATACTTTCGTCTTCGTCTTCGCCTCTTTCCACCACCTCACACACGTCCTCTAGATTCCTCTCTGGATTCTCCTTGTACTCTCTGCATTATTCGTCTGTCTTCGATTCCATCTGTACATATTCCCACGTCGGATTCGAATTGCTTGACAAATGATCCCTCGTCGTCTGTTTGGCTAGAGTCAGCCAGGAATCAGTTGAGTGCGTCAGATTGTCGGATAAACTCTTTGTCTTTATTGTCTACCTTTCTATCTGTTCTCAGGCTGATTCGTATCGAGGTATTCTTTCTTAACGGAATTGTTCATTTTGCTAGTACCGCAAAGTAAATTTTTGCCAAAGTATCGCATTCAACTGATTTCGCATAGATAAAGTAGTTGAAGATTCGGGATTAATTAATCGTGAATACACGAACGTCGGGAAGTAACGAGTTGAAAGGTATTTGATAATGTCCTGGGTCCGCAGGACAGCGAGGCCTATCTCGGAACTATGTACTCACGATTAATATCAAACTCCAGCACCAACGTTTGTTCAAGCCTACCATTCATCTTCCCGTCTTACCTAACCTAAACATCTCTTTCATACGCGACACGCATATTGAACGACGAATCAACGATCCAGGATCCCCTCCGCCATGAACCATTTCAACGCGACCTTAATAAACGTGCAAAATCAGACATGTTTCTTGGACTCGAAAACTTGATCCATCCAGCGAACGTTTATCTCTGCTTCGCCCTACCCAGCATCCGAACCTCCCCAGTAGCCTCAGTAGCCTAAACTCGTGAAGAAATCCAGGACCATCCCTTCTCCTGCCTAACCTCCTCGAAGGATAGAAGCACCTTCGTGAGAAAAAGAATAGAAAAAAAAGCAGAACGACCATTCCCACACGCACGTATAATACATATAACCGACACACACGTCCAACGCATATGCACACCCACGACACACTCACCAGCCAAGACACACGAACAGACACAGAGACCAGTTTATCGCCTCACCCAACTGTTCCTGGAGCTGCCCCCGGTTTTGCGCCCCACCCCAAGCCCCTCAGCCCCCTTTGGCCACATAGATAGAGTGCCATGCCATGCGTGTTCGCTCTTGCTGTAGGTATGTCGCGAGTTTCAACGCGGGGCGTGCAAACGCGGCGAGATGGAGTGCCGGTTTGCGCACCCCCTCGAGACGGTGCAGGCGAACGAGGACGGCTCTGTGACGGTCTGCATGGATGCTGTCAAGGGCCGATGCAATCGGGACCCCTGCCGCTATTTCCACCCCCCTCTGCACCTTCAAGCCCACATTAAGGCCGCACAATCTCGGGCTAGCATTGCGGTAATGCATTCTCTCTCTCTCTCTCTCTCTCTCTCTCTCTCTCTCTCTCTCTCTCTCTCTCACACTCTGTCTTTCTCTCATTCTCTCTCTGTATCTCTATCTCTGCCTCTATCTCTCTGTCTCTTCTTCTCTATCAGTCTATCTCTTTCCTGTCATACGTCTCTAACTTTCTTTCACTTCTGACTATCTAGCATTTTCTTTCTTTACTCACCCTTACTTGCCCCACGAACCGAGTCCGTTCAGTTTTATCATCCTCCCCAGGATACGTCTCTTATCTAACTTTTTTTTCTCCACCTCGACCCCCTTTCCGTCTATCTATCTCCTCCACTTGGTCTCGCCGTTCGAATCGCGGAGAGCGTACCGATACACCCGACACGCTCCGTCCCTTTTCCTTTTCCCTCGATCCCCGCTGGAGAACCTTTGCACCCTGAGATCCGATAAGTCTTCCTTGCTCGCTCCCTTTGAATCTATAGTCCCCGGACCACCTCCCGCGCGATCCGCCGCGATGACCACGTGACAAAAGCTGTCGTCGTTAGAGGAATGAGCCCGACAGATACGGAGCTGACTGGAGGATAAAGAATCGACGTGGTCGCGGAAACGTCTCCTAGGAACCGCGGCGTCTGTGAAACCGTCGCGATCCTGTCTCCGTTTTCGCTCGGCCCATTAACGAGGCAACTTGAAAGGGAATCTTTGAGAGGAATTTCTCTAGCGAGAGGCTTGGTCGAGTTACCGGTTCCATCGCGATGTCTGACGTTCCAAGGCGTACAATCGTTATTGGGTCGTTCTTTTCCCTGTTGGCTCTTTTGGGTGTAAAGTTCGGATTCGGGTAACTAGCATCGCGTCGTGTGACGATTTTGGGTATTCGCGTTAAGCTATTTAGAAGCCCTCGTTGTAATTTAAATAATCGCTAACCTTGCGAAGCGGTTCTTTCGATCATTCGCCGGTGGTTCTAATTACTTCTCCTAAATTGTGCCAAAGACTTGCGCATTTCAATTAGAAACTACGCGCAATTGTTCGATATAGTCCGATCTATCTGCAACGAGCTTGAGCCTAAACTTTCGTGTACTATCATATTATACGATTGGTTGAGTGAGAAAATGATCGCTGTCGCGAAAAGTCGGAGAGATCGAGCGTAGATCCGATGTCCAACCTAAAAGGATGCACCGTGGACCGAAAAACATCAACGGATCGATCCCATCCAAAGTTCACCTGTCTCTTCACTCTGACTCTCTTCTCGCCTCTCTACTCTTCTCTCTCTCTATTTCCATGTGGCGTGTGCTTCATGTGCGGATGTCTTGTACACGTGTCTATATTTATTCATTCTTTTTTTTTTTTCTCAACCCTTATTTTTTTTTGTCTCTCCTCGTCGTCGCTGGAAACTGGTCTATCAGCCGGCGCTGTTGTCTGTTTGAACCTGGGCTGAGCTTCGCGGAAAGATGCGGTGGTGGTGACAGTCTGGCCGTTTCGTGTGTATATACGTCTCGTGGCTTTAATTGGCACGCCTATGGCGGGGAGTACCGAAGCAGATTGCATGCGGACGATCGAAATTTGCGCAAAGGAACGATTCTTTCGAGTTTTCAGCCTCCAAGCGACTTAACGTTGGTCAGTGACAAAGAGAGAAAACAAAAAGAAATAGAATATTCCCACGATTAGTTACACCGCGTGTACCATTCGTCTGACGATGGGAAGGGGGAAATCGGGTAAATGCGTATTCGAGATGCTTCGAACGAAGCTCTCGAAGAACAAGACGGAAATTACGTCGTTCCCCAAGAACAAAAGACTCGAAGTGCACGCATATCCTACTTGACCGCACATCGAACCCTTTCCACGTTCTCTCGTTCTTTTCAACCCCTACGTATCGTTTCTTCGTCTGTCTCTCTATCTCTGTTCCTCGTTTCCCACACACACGCACCTCCTCTTCTCTCTCTCTCTCTTTCTCTCTATCTATCTATCTATCTATCTATCTATCTATCTATCTATCTATTCTATCTTCGATCTTTCACGTGTACTCTATCACCCTCTTTCAGTTTCCTGGGTTTGCGTCAAAAGGAGCTTTCGTTGCTGCGCTGCTTTTCGCCAATCTACGTCGAGTATATACGTCGGGCTTCACCCTTGAACGCAGTAGTCCCTCTTACGTACTCTTATATATATATATATATACGCTATTACACACGTATCGAGCTCTCTATCTATCTATCCATCTGTTTCGTCGTTATATATATATACATATTATTACAGCGATACGTATATATATACATATATACATATCTCTCTCTATCTATCTATCTCTCTGTGTATGGCACTGTCGCACGTGAGACAGGTTACCGAACCACAAAGTAAAATTGGCCAATAGTTGCGCAGTGCTCGAATTACGCGATAACCGTGGCGAGCGTGTCGTCGAGCGCGAATTAACCAGGCTACGGGGTACCGAGAAACGTGACAAACAGTTCCATTGTCATCCTCGAGCGCGACAACGCGCGTTAATTAAACGCGCCGATCGATGAAGCAATTTGTCCATCGTATAGATCGCGGAAGACGAGATGGAAAGAAAAATGGAAGGAAACGAGCGAACCAGACGCCAAACTCGACACGGTTATCGCCGAGATGTATATTATATTAGTTTCTCTCACGTTGTAACCCCGTTGCTCCTATCTTACTTTTCATTTTCAACCCTTTTCGTTCTCCATTTCACCCTGTACACGGTGCAGCCTCTCCGTGCCCCGTCTCCACCTGTCCCGTCTATTTTCTTTCCTTCATTCCCCCTCTCCCCCCCTTTGATCTCGTTTCTACTCTCGACTGTGCCTTCTTTCATTTACTTTTACTCCTTTTTCTCTGTTTTTTATTTTATTTTAATCGAATATCCCTGTTGTTCTCTTGCTCCGTTTCACGCTGGTCCCATCGATCGTACGCTCCCGTTCTTTCCTCCATTGTTTGTCGCTTTTGTGTTCGTCCAGTTTTCTACATTATTCCTTGTATGATGTTCAGCCGTTCTCGTAGCGTGTAGTGAGTAGTACACGAGGCAGAATTCTTGTTAACATCACCAAAACACCACTGTTCTATTTCTCTCTTTCTAGCAGCCTATCGCAGCTATCCAGGTGCAAAGAACTAGTTGCAATACACCAATCACCTGTTTCGGTGCCTAGGTCGTAAATAAGTACAAGATGTTTCCGCAGCCACACGTGACCGCTCCATTTCTATCAACTGTTCTTGCGGCCATACGATCATTGCGTGTATCTATATTCTTTTAACCGTACTGTGTTTAACATGTCGCAATTCTGTATATTTAGTCCAGAACGTTTGTGGTATGATGAATAACACGACGATCCTATATGCTCCCTGACGTGCGCTTCCTCTCGGCCAAATTTCCACCGGCAAACACGTCGAAATGGAGCGTGATCACGATCTTGTAAATAAGAAGTAGTAGTTAAAAGTGACATGTCTTTTACGAATGACACGTACACCACTCTGCTGACAAGCTGTGCTGCACGAACCCCGGCTATCAACCCTCGCTGCTGTTTTGCTGCCCCACACAAAAACGCTACACTGAGAGTTGTCGAGCCTAGAAAAGTATAAAAAAAAACTAAAAAAAAAAAAAAAAAAAAAAAAAAAAAAAAAAAAAAAAAAAAAAAAAAAAAAAAAAAAAAAAAAAAAAAATAAAGTACAGTAAACTAATATAGAGGTAAAAGCAATAGAAACGTAAAGGAAAAAATCAGAGTCAAAGAATACGCATCCATAATCATGTCCGGAAGTCTGAGATCGGATTGGGTTTGTTGGGAGGTGTGTGGGCCAGGGACGAAAGGGAGTGTGTTTCTCGGATCTTTCTGTCTTCGTTCACCTTTGCACGCGTCCTCGCGACCATCTACGCGGATTTTTCTTCGCGCTCGTGCAATCTCGAATGAAACGATCGGAACGAGAATGGATCGTTGGCTAGAAACGCTCGTCGAGACTCGCGTACGCCTCGTGATCTTCCCTCGACTCGAGGCACTGTTCCTTGAAAGATTTTCGCACCTGTTCGCGTCTGACAACGTGATCTCGCGGTTGGAAACGTTTCTATCTCGTCCTCGCGAATAGATTCGTTGCTAAACAAAGGAGTTCTGAGAGTTAGATCGACGCGATGGAGTAAAAGTCGAGGGACGATCGACGATGACCACGATGGTTGGTTCGAGATACGAGGAAAAGACGAGCATCGTTTAAGAGAAAGCAGGCAATCCGAAGGCAACCGATGGGAAAGCTCGTACGTTTCTCGAACGCCGGATGAAGAAAAGATATTCCGCTGTTCGACCGTTCGCGAACTCGTCTGCGGGGGAGCAAAAAAATTATCCATTGTCCGGGGGATAGAGAACGAACGTAGAGAAAAAATACCAAAAGAGCGAGGAAAATGTCAGAGAAACTGGCGAAGACAAAAGAGAAAAAGAATAGAAGGAAAAAGGACGAAAGAAAGAACGATAAAAAGAGAAACGAGAGAATGCGAGAAAGACATTTTCAGCGACGTCGCGCGGAAGACCTGCAGCCACACCCGGACACAATGGAAGAAAAGTCTCACATGGATGATTGCGGCAGACCAGCTTGTTGGCAGGGAAGTCTCATTCTCTAAAAGTGGTTTTCAATTTCCCAAGGGTGCATACCGCGTACCGACGGTGTAACCTTCGTCCGAAAATTTACCTCGAGCCCGGTACGTCTAAGCGCGCTCGTGCGCCATTTTCTCCGTATTCTATCAAGATCGCGAACCTTCGGCTTAAAGGCGAATTTAGATCTTACGCTATTTTTATCTGCACCCTATCCAACGCGAAAGTCTCGCGCGAATAGCTCGCTTTTGGGGTATTAGCGAAACAAATCGGAAGTTGGGGTGCTTATGAGTATTCTTCAGCTTTTATTTTTCAAATTCACCGTGGATCACCTATGTTCTGCCAAAGAGCACGAGCGTAAATTCGCCTTAAGAGCCATCTCTGTCTCTTTCGAAACGATCCTTTGGGACTTTTTGAATCAAATTTCCATTAGCGTCCAGTCCCCGTTTAAAGTAATATCGACGTGACATAAAAGCAAGGAAAATCGGTCTCAAATGCCTGACGAGTCGCTGCTCGGATTAGACCCCCCGGTGGGATGTTTGATTCGCGCATGAAAGGGAATAAAAATAAGCAGTGACGGTCGACGAGGATTTATCGAGTCGAGCGATTTAATCGCGTGGCTCTTTGATCTAGTCATTCGTATCGCGTCGTATCGTATTCGCACTGCCAACCGATATTCCATTAGATCGATTAACCCCGACCTGGGGCCGTCGAGTGGCCACGCGATCGAGGGATCCATCATCGGGTAGAAGTCGAATGCGACACCTCAAAATGCACTCTTCGGAATTGCTACGCCACAATGTCTGAATGTTTGTCAAACTATACGACACGAAATATGTCCCTTGTGATGCATACCACCTACAGAAAAGAGAGTACGGATCGGTCGCGGGGTCTACGATGTAGATAGACGGTAGACCAGCCGTGTAGTAAGAATCTGTGTCCAGTTGTTCTCGATTACACGAGTGCATACACAAGATGTTACACACGATCCGCACGCACATGTGACACACACCTACACGTACATTCGCCTATACATACACGCTCGATACATTCCGTAAACCGACGACGACCACGGGGAGACGAGATGCCAACGATGGAACCAAGCGGACATTGAACTCGTCGTGACCGGAAGCGTGTGCAGCGTGATGTGTCAATTAATGAACATGTCTTTATTCGTCAATTTTTCAGGCACCCGATTAACCAAAGATTTCGAAAGAGACGCCTCTTCCTTATTTATCTTCTCTCTATCTCTCTCTATCTCTCTCTTTGTCTCACTGTTCTCGCCTCTCGTTTCATCCGTCTCCTCACGAGTCCTCGCGTTCCAAGTACCACGGATGCCCATAGGTATATCTAGCCGCTGTTTCTTATTTCTTCCTTGTCCCTCGATAGCCAAAGGAAGCAACAGAGGTCGGACACGGGAGAGGGGGATGAAACGAGAGGATATCACAGCGAAACTAATCAATTTCGACAGATAGCTGGCCGATTATTGCAGGTGTTGCCGGAGTCAGGAACGCCAGGCGATATCCCGATGGACGATCAAATGGAATTTCCCAGTTATACTCTTTCGCCTCTTGCTCCCCTTATTTCACACGACTTCTCTCTATATATGTCTCATCTCTTCCTCCACTTACTCCTCGCACCTTCAGTCTTCACCTGGATAATTTATTTTCAATTACCAGGACACGCCTGTTTCTCACGTTCTAGACGCCTCGTCGGGGCCACACACACACACGGACTCATTGCCATTAGTTCGCAGGCCTTGTGGACGAGCAAGCAGAGACACTGCTACAGGCTTCCGTTAGCCATCTTACCATTATCGTCGATCATCTTTACTGTTTTTTTGCTCTTACTGTTAACATGATTGCCACTTGTCGATACTGAATATGCTCACTTGTGTTTCTTCCAGGGTGTCAGGCCCCCGTTATCCGCTTCCACCCCTTCTATTCACTTTTCCGACCTGTTTCAGCTGGACTAGGCGACCCACGCCGAAACCACGATCTCTGTTATTCTCTTCCACGAAGTACCGACACCGGTATCGCGTACTCGCAGCTGTCCTCGGTTCGCGAGCGCGCGTCTTTGCCGGATCCAGGGCCCGCGACTCGACACGCTCCACGGGGGGTCCTGTGCCGGGCGGGTTTTCCGCGACGGAAAGGGGGAAGAAAACGGGAGAGAAAAGGATGGAATCGCGGGAAGAGGGATGCGAGGCAATTACGCGAAACTCGCGAGAGCATCCCGAGAAGCGTGTCGCGTTCGCGCGTGCTTGGCACATTAATTCGCGTGTCATTTTACGCGTGTCGCGCCATGGAACACCCGCGTGTATGCGCGTTTATGTGTGACACGCGTGGTACGTGGGTGTAAGGGAAACTTTGGTACCCTTTTTCTGTACATATATATACGTATATATGATTTATCGTCGGTTCGCGTAATTAATATAAGTTATTTGTGTGTATATGTGTGTATATATATATATATATGTACATAAATAATATTGGCGATAATTTATTCGTATGTACGACGATTTTTAAGCTACTTGTAAACTATCTTTAAACATTGGACATTTGAATTTTATATATGTGTATATTATATACGCGATTCTGTCGTTTCTTGCCTTTAGCCTCAACTGGTCTGTTTTTCTTTTTTTGATTTTTATCTTGCCCTCTTCCGCCTGACGATGCTTCTTCATGCTTGCTGACAAAAACCTTCGTGCGCTTCGCTACCTGCCAATTAACGCCTGCGAAATTATGCCGACCGAAAACCCTGTGCGCCCGGAACCTGAAACGTACCTCGAACCGGAAACGAACGAAAATCGGATAACCGTGGGGGAAATGCGTGAACGAAACCTTGAACCTGCGTTCGTGTAACGCCGAATGCAACGACGAAACTGATTGGAAAACGTGAACAAACATACGAACGAACGTAAAAATGGTACCAACGAACCGACCATGGGAACGACACGACGCATGTAATCGATACCGAACGTGGAAACGTCGCTCGCCAATAACCTGCTTGGTGTCCCTATGGTAACCCGTCTATGGGGTACGAAATTAAAAAACAAAACAAAACAAAAAAAATACGTATGAAAATACTCGTGTACAAATTTAAAACAACAACAACAACAACAACAAAAATTGGAAACACGAACGGGGGAAAAAAATGACGGATTGACGGGGAAATTTGGATGATCGATCGCGCGTATGGTGAAAATACGCGCGGAACACGGATAACAAAAAAATAAAATTGGACGAAACACGGAAAAATGAAATAAAAATATATGAAAAAAAATGAAAATGAAAAAGCAGACGGCGACTATGCCGACGAACGTTGCGGGAATGGGCGCGTTGGCTGGCGGAGTGTCAGGAGTGCCGGCAACTGCGGTTCCCGGAGGACTTCAGAGCGCCAATATGGCGAGCATCGAACTCGGCAAGAAGCGGATGCGCGACTCCAATGATGATCTGCTAATGGTACCACGGCTTATGCATGGAGTACACTTTCCTTTTTTCGTAGCTGAATTCCGTAAAATTGGCCCGAACGATTTTTCTTTCCTTTTTTTTTTTTTTTTTTTTCTTATCTTTCTCTATTTCTGAAACTTTTTTTCTTTTTTTTTTTTTCCTTTCGTTGGTTTCCTTATTATTTCGCGAGTGACACGTTGGTGTGTCGTGATCCTCGATGGACGTTAGAGACTTTTGCGTTACCAGGGGTGAGTAACTGTGAATTAGCACCTTACATAGCTTTAATTTTTAGTTTCTCGAGACATTCGTGGCAGAGATAGAATTGTTTCATAGATATATAACGTGATTTTATTATCTTTTTCTTCTTTTTTTTTTATTTTTGGAAGGTTAGTGCCTCGAGCTGTATTTTTCGTTTCATAGAGTGTTCTAGAGATAGAACGGATTATATGCATCGTCTTCAGCGATAAACATTTGCTTTTGTTCAGTCGTTTTTTGCTTTCGTAGAGATGTATTTTTATATAATTTTTTTTTGTGTTAGAAGTTCTGTCAGTGCTTGAAGATTTAAGAACAGTATTTTGTTTATTTAATGGAGGTCTCGAAGAGATTGTAAATTATTAAATGTTTAGATTAATGTAGATGATATTTTGTTGAATCTTTGTTCTTACTTGTTGAATATATAAAATGTTTAAATTCATAATTTCTCTAGATAAAGAACAATGTTCTTCTTCGTTGCTAGCTTTGCGAAAGAAGAAAATTCGGACAATGAAAATGTGAGAAATCGTGACTCTAATTACGATGAAAATTAATGGAAAAAGTCTCTGAACAAATCTATTTGTCATGCAGCATTTTTGAAATGGAAACGTAGATTTTGAAAATCCATTGGTAATTGAGAAATAAGTTTAGCAGCTTGGATAAAAAATATTCTGATGCGAGTGCTATTAAATATTTATACGAAATAATAATTTTTCAATTGGATGTATGCTTGCAACAAATTCAGAAATCTTCGATTAAAGAAGAAATATAAATTTGCTATTTTCCTTCAAACAAGAATGAGAAATTAATGATTCGCTACGAGATTAACTAATGGTGCTAATTTATAGTAATTCACTTTCTATACTGCTCAAAACGATTAATAAAACGATAAACGAATTCGAAGGAAAATCAAATTTTCAATGTTCCACCTTCAGGGTAAAAAATTCTTACAGTCCAAGAGACACGTAAGTTATCTAGTAAATAAAAAATCAAATTTCTTTTCTCTTTACATGTCTGCTTAACACGCTTGCTGCTAATAGCATTTCATCTCACTTTATCATTCTAATTCAATCGTACGATGGACAACCTCAAAAATGAACCATTTCGCATTTAATCTGCATATGCAAATCAAATTGAACTTAACGTTTCCTTATCAATAATATCCTCGATCATCGTATTACATGTAACAAATAGAGTCTTAACGTAATCTATCAAAGAAACACCTGTATCATATAACTAGACTAATTTCATCGATAATTATTAATCGATAATTATTCCTCGAAACAGGTGAAAGCAAAGTGTCTTTATCAATCACAAAATTCTCCAAATTCAAAATTCAAAATTCAATATTTTATTACGTTTCAAATTCCAATTTCGAAACTCTATTTTGAGCAGTATATCTCTCGAAGAGCACTGGAAGAATGAAGTATACTCAGAAAATCGTCATGAAAATTCCAAAGAATTGCAAAAAAAAAATGTCACTAACATCATCTCTGTGCTCCAGTGTAACGAAGCATCGAAGCAACACGTATATACCCAGATATCACGTCTTCTGCTTCGATAAAGCTTCCAGACATCTCCGAAGGCTCGCGAGCAACGAAACCAAGAAGTTCGGGCCATTTTCCGGAAGTTCCTCGTAGTGTCGTATCTTTAAGTTACGAACATGTAATTCATTGCGATTGTGAATACACTGCCGAGCGCGCTTAGAGCTCTAGCTCCTCTCTCTTTCTCTCATATGCATACTTATCTATATATATATATACACATATATTATACTATATGTGTATAATATATATATTTATTTATTTTTTCTTTCTCTCTCTATCTCCTTTTTCATCTTTAATAACAATCTCGGTGTGTCTCTATCTCTCTCTCTCTCTATCTATCTATCTATCTTTATCTCTCTTTCTTTTTCTTTCTCTTTCTTTTTTCTCTAACTCGAAGAGAAGCGTACGTTCTTGAAGAATATTCCCGTGTGAAGTACGCTGTTCGAGGTCAGAATTTTTCTAGTCGATATCCGGGTCGATGCCTTTTAATTTGTCCGTGTATCTCTATACATTTCGAATCGTTGATATTCTCTACTATTTTCCATTGTTTTCTTCCTTTCACCTTTTCGATTCTCTCGTTTTGCTCGTCGTTTTACCGTTCGTTGCGCCCATTATTCGCGTCGATTGATACGGCACCGTATACCGGTATCATTGGCTTCCTCTTTTCTCGAAACTGTGCTCGCGGAACGAAATTTTCTGAAATTTCTTTCTCTCTCTCTCTCTCTCTCTCTTTACCTTTCTCTCTTTCTCTGTCTTCCGCCCTCTGTCTCTACTTTTCCGTTTCCGTCGTTGGTTTCTTCACACCGTTCACTTACTTTCCACGTTTAATTTCGCTTCGTACTGTCGTTCGTTGCAATGTTGTCCGTACCAGAGCTTACGCCTCGTAATGTATTTATAGATCGCTTCGTTGTTTGTTTCTCGATCATCAACCACGAATCGATCACTCGCGAAATTTGAAACCGAGAAAAAAGGAAATAATCTTTCGATCCCCGTCTCTTTGAACGGAACGAATTTGAAAAAAAGGGGGCACAACGAGCAGAGAAGAGGAAAAAAAATAGAGGGGGGAGAAAAAAGGGAAAAATTGAAAACCTATAGAGTTTTTTCGAGCGGAAGTGATTCGTGGTTGTTGACGATGTACACGATCGATTTTCGCGTAAAACTCACCCCCCTCCCTCCCCTCTGGCGAAACCTTTCTCTCCATCAAACGAGAAACGGATCAGCGATCGACGAACTCGGTCGATCGAGCGATCCGATCGATGGCTATGCTTCACAGTCTCGAGTCACGCGCGCATTTCCCTTGCAGCTGTTCGAAATTCGAGTTTAACGAGATCGTCGACGCGACGAAACACCGACGTCGACGATCGTTTTCCATTTCGTTCGATGTCCCCTCGACGCGGAGGATCGTGCCTCGTTAAAGGCTAGTCGACCGGCTATTATCGAAGGCTGACTCGAGGATAATTCGAGGGAATCGCGGAATATCGATGATGCGCGCGTGTTTCGCAGCGAAACATCGTGACGAGATTCTTGAACTCTAATCTCCGTATCGTCAGGACCTGCAATTGTGAGTCGAGAGAGAAACGAGAATAAGAATAAAAAAAAAAGTAAAAAAAAAAAAGCCTGTTACGGGTAGAGAAAAAGCGAAGAGATCGATTTTAAAGCGAAAATACGCTTCGGAATGAGAATGTTCGAGAGATTCGATGTTTCCGAGGGACGAGAACACGAAGAATCATGGCGATGAAACACGATTGGTACTGCGTTTACGGAGCGTTAGATCTGTGTAAATTCTGAGCTTGCGCCGATGATGCATGTTGTGCTTAAGCGACTACCGAGGTGATGGTGTCAAGCGTCATCCCCTCGACGCTCTGGACGATGACCCGAAAGTTTTGTCTTTTTTCCATAGAGAACCAACGATGACCGCGCTATTTTTTCGCTCACTTTTTCTCGGAATATTCCTTTTTTTCCTCGCTTTCGTATCGTTTTCCTTCTCTCTTTTATTTCCACTTTATTTTTCTTTCTCCCGATTTATTTCCCCGGATTTATTTCGTCGGACGGCCTCTGTCTCGTTTTTTCCAGAGTCACGTCGAAATTGCTAAAAGCACCGTAGATCGCTTTACGTACACAGGCTAACTCTCTACGCTACCTCTACGTTTCTGTACTTTTCTTTTTTTTTTCCCCCCCTTTTTTCTTTAATTCGGATTATCCGTCTGATCTTTCCCTCCTCTATTTTTCTTCGGTTTTCTTCGTGGAATCGCGTCCCGTCGTTTGATTCTTCCTTTTTTATCTCCTCGTCGATGCATTGATATGTACGTTGATACATCGCGATACTGTCACGTATCCATGATTTTTATCCTTCGAACGGGTGATACGGATAGTCCGTTCCTGCTTTTGATCCATTTTAAACCGCGTGAAACCGTGTCAAACTTGATTCCTCGCTTTCGTTTTTACGACAAATCCAGTTTATTTGCTTTTCTTTATCCTTTTTCTTTTCAAAGAAACTCGGGGATGATTAAAAGACGGACGGACGTTGTTTCACTGGTATTTTGCACTTGAGCTTGCGACATGTTCCTCAACCCCACTTCTGTAACTGGCAAACGAATTTTCCGCCACTGTTCACACACCGAGACTTATAATTGTAATCTGGTTGATCACGCCAAACGTCCCGCTGTTTCGCGAGCACCTCTCTCTTTTTTCTCTCTTTATTTTCCATTTTTTTGCTTTCTTTCTCTTTCTACTTTTATTTCCATACCCAGTCACGTCGATATGTACACGCAATACTCGTAATCGTATGACAAACAGTTCTATTCACATCGTTCCCGCTCTGTCTCGACAAACAACCCCTTTTTTTACCAGCTTCTCAGCTTTTGCATCTGAAACTGTGCAGCTTCTCTCTCTCTTTCTCTCTCTCTTTCTCTCTCTCTTTCTCTCTCTCTCTCTCTCTCTCTCTCTCTCTCTTCTGTCTTTCTTCTTCTCTAACTTAACCTTTCCGACACTTCGATGGTGAATAAATGAAAAATACAGAAAAGAGAAGAATTTTTTCCTTTCGTTTCGCTTCTTCTGTCAGCCGCGTGTGTCGCCAGCCGATCGATCATCGATCATCGATCATCGTACTTTAACATACATCGCGTCACGTATATCCGCTCGGGGCTTCTTTTCGCGTGTCCGTTCCGTTTCTCCTTTACGCGGCTGTACCGACCGAGCACGCGCGATCTATACTTGCTTTTCAGCCAGGAAGCTCTCGATCGAACAGATCCACGCGACCCCCGGCTTCTCTTTTCATCCTTCTTCCTTTAGAGATCTTTTCGTTCACGATTATAGTACAGATACACGGCGGATTACCCGAGGGAACCTCGTGAATTCGATGGCGGCCGAATCGATCGATGGATCAAGACTCTCAACGAGAAATCACGGAACAAACGCAAAATCTCTTTCCTTCCGCTATTTTTTCGCTCTCTATATATATATATATCTCTCTCTCTTTGTCTCTCTGTTTCTCTCTGTTTCTCTGTCTCTGCCTGTCTATTTCTCTCTGTTGCTCCAAGGCCCCCTCCAATAGGACAAAAAAAAAGAGAACCGTTTCGTCCAAGTTTGCGTTCGGCGTTGTACCTCTTTAATGGACCATTTTGACACTGAATTGAAGCAGGACCAACGACTTCTCCCTTTAATTGGCCCCGTGACACGGTGTCGCACGTAATATCTAACTGGCTGGTCTTTCCAACACGCTTCTTCGATAATCGTAGAAACAGGGATTGCGAAAGCGCAAAGAAACGAATACCTTTGCGGTAAAGTACATGATAGAGCGGAACAGCCGAAATGAAAAGATGAGCAAAAAAAGAATGAAAAAAAGAAAGAAAACAGAAAAGAAACGAGCATTTTACAGTTATCCAACAACGATCGTCGTCATTTGGGAACGTCGCCGCAAGCTGCGTCATCGGCACAACTTTTACACACTACTACCACTTCTATTTACTACTAATTACTAACTAACTACTATTACTATTAGTACTACTATTACTACCACTACTACCTACTTTTGTCGTGTTGTATACCAACCCGCCCGACAATTGACTATACCTAATTCTGTTTCTCTGAAAACCGATACCCCGACCCTCCAAATTTCTCTGTCTCATCTTCCTCCTGAAATCCAATTATACAGACGCAACTCGTACAACCTCCTCCTCGAAATTAGTTGAAACCGATCCTGTCTTTGTTGCAGATGGACATGAAGTCTGTCGGATCGTTCTACTACGAGAACTTTGTAAGTGCAGAATCTAACCACTGAATCTCATAAAAGTAAAAAAAAAATTTCATTAAATTAATTAATTAACGATATACGCTATATGTAAATTCACGCGGCACTTTTGTCCCGCTCGAGCTTTCCGGTACACGTACACGTGGTGTGTCTCCGCGCGTTAAACGAGTCGGATGGAAACGGAACGCGATCGTTGCTTCTGGCGAGATCTCCTCCAATTGTTTTCTCTTTTCGCGATTAACGTACACGCGTTTAAATGCGAGTCGATAAAAGGCGTCAAGCCGGAATGCCTCGTTACGAGTGATGCACGTACGGGTGATGTCGTTATGTCTTTCTCTCGCTGTTTCACGTGCGATAAAACAGAGAACCGGAAACGATACCTTCGAGTCGCTATGGAGCCACGTACGCGGAACCTGCTCCCTGCTCTCCGTTGGATCGGGACAAATTTTCGAGACACGCGAAAAAGAAAAGAAAGAAGGAGGAAATAAAGGAGGAAATAAGAGGAAAAGAAGGAACAGAGATGTTCCCTCGGAGCTACGGAGTCGAGGCTTCCTCTCCGCGTGTGTTGCATCCTTGCGGAAGCCTCGACTCGCCAGGCTCGCCCCAACGAATGACAAGCCATTGTTCTTACTAATCGCGAACGTTTTCCACGCTTCTGTTTTACAGGCCTTCCCAGGAATGGTTCCGTATAAACGACCGGCGGGCGACAAGTCCGGCATGCCGGTCTATCAGCCTACCGGCGCGACGACCTATCAACAGTTAATGCAGCTGCAGCAGCCCTTCGTGCCTGTGTCATGTGAGTACACTGGAACACCACCCCTACCCACCCAAACCTCTAACCAATCGGTCGTGCAACCCCCGAACGTGCAAAGCAACCACCACGCGGTGGTGGTTCAGTCCTCCTCCTCCTCCCAGGGAACCGGTGGCGCCACAGTCAATAACTGCGCCGACGCCAACAATGGCGTGCTGATGGATCCCTGCAACAACCCACCGCCACCACCTCCAACTGCCGACAATAACAGTAACAATAGTAACGGCAATAACAAGCAGCCGAATGCCACGCAGAATCACGATGCCGAAAACGCGCATAACTCCCCCGAATTGAATCACGCGAGTCCGTCGACCATTTCGCAGCAACAACAGCAACAGCAGCAGCAGCAACATCAACAGACACAGCACCAACAGCAACAGGGCCAACATCAGCAGCAGCAACAGCAGCAGCAACAACACCAGTTACAACAACAACATCAACAGCAACAGATACAAAGTCAACTGGCGTTGTCCGCTGCTTCGGTGCAGCCCGCGATGAGCCCGTTGACCTCGGTCGCAGGCCTAACCTCGATGCCAGGCGTGGTTAACATGGTCTCGATGTCCTCCATGACGAACATACCGTCGGTCACGAACATGGTATCCATGTCGAACTACAACGCCTCGAACGTGGCCGGTCTGAGCATGCTGAACACCCTCGGCATGGCTTCCGGACTGCACACGCCCATCGACCCTGCCGCTCTCGCGAAAGAGGTCGCCCAGAAGAATTACGCGAAAGCCATCAAGCTGTCCCAGGCCTCGCAGTCTTACGGTATCAACCAGCTCGCGGCTCTCAACTACACCGGTGTAGCCCTGAACAAGCAAGCTCTGGTGAATCCAGCGGCCGCCGCAGCCGCAGCTGGAACTTCACCGGTCGCTGGCCTGCCGGCGACAGCGGCGACACCTAGACCAGTGATTCCGAACCTAGCCGGCATTCCCGGCGCCCTAACCTCGCCTCTGTCCGCTGGAATTCTAGCCTACTCCAGACCACCGACCGGCGCTCCCATCAATCCTTACTCGCTGATGAGGCAACAGATCCTGCCGAATCCTTACGTTCAAGCCTCGATACCGACCGTTCCTGGGGCCGCAGCCGCGGTCCAGGGAAATCCCTACGTCCAGAATCCTTACACGGTTTTACCGGGTGTCGCCAGCATGCCTGGAGTCGCTGCTGGCGTCGCGGCGGCCGGTGTACCCGGTGTCCCTCAGATACCGCAGATTCCGAATCCGGCAACGATCGCGGCGCAACCGCAGGTCGCGATTCCGGTCAGCTCCGGAGTGATCATGCAACCGTACAAGAAGATGAAGACCTCGTAAACGCGTTTCATCGGGTGACCCAAGGAGGTGGCGACACCCTCGCCGCCTTCCCGTCTCCGAGCGTTCTGGTTCCTTCTTCTGGGCCCTCTGCGTTCTCTCTTTCGTACGGGGACGACTCTACGTGCCGCGTTCTATCGCGTCTTCTTCGTGATCGATGTCTGTGAAAATGCTCACCGGCGGAGACCTATATTTTCATGTGTTAATTTTTTCTTCGTTTTAACAGTAGCGTGAGTAGAGTGAGCGTAGGATATGGAATTGGATACCGAATACTAGATTAACCTTGCCGACCTATTTTTTGATTTAGCGTGAAAACAAATGGAGCTAGGTAGATATATACACGTGTATATTATATATATGATTAGAGTATAAGGAATTGAATATGTAAGGAAACGGTGGACGTAGCCCGGTCGGTCCCCGGTTCCGCGAAAGAGAGAACGATCCAGCGAGCGGACGCGAAACGAGAAATGAAACGTCGAGATAAGGGATGAGAAACGCAAACAGACAAACAAACAAACAAACAAGTAAACAAGAGTTCCGAAAATAGATTCATTTTCTAGTCAGACATTGTCGGTGAACAGTGCCTTATTGACCCGATTCCGCTTGGAGCGTTTCGAACGTAAAATGCTTGCACGTGAGGAATAGAAAGTAACGACGCGAAGACTTTTTCCCAACGACTAACCCTTTGATTCTTTTTGCCCCCTTCGTTGCGATCACGATCGAACAACAGTACCGAGACGTCCACGCACGGCGTTCGAATTTTATTGTTTCAAGTTTTGTTTCCTCTCTTCTTGTCTGTTGTTTTATTTCTTCCATTTCTTTCTCTTCTCCTTTTCTTTTTTTTTTTCCGTCCCGATATTCGA
>NW_016907975.1:216075-243088 GCF_001483705.2 Eufriesea mexicana
TTATTATTTTTCCTTTTTTAATACGCTCTAGCGTACCTTTTGAAGATAATTTTTATTAGCGTATAACGTTTCCTTAGCCGTAGCCTTTTTTAGAAGGAAAGAAAAGAGGAATAATTCCCCGTCGTAGCGCACGTTAAGGTAGTAAGGAATGATCGAAAGGAAAAAAAAAAAAATTTATTGAAAATTTCTATCGGTGGCGCGTCATCACGCGACCCCTTTGTTCCGTTTTGTTTTTTTTTGTTTTCTTTTTGGAAATATTATTTCGTTTTGTTGCGACCTCAGCAAAGAGAGAGAGAAAGAGAGAGAGAGAGAGAGGAAAAAGAAAAAAAAAAATGAGAAAACACTATCGTTCCTTCGTCGGATTTATTATTGTACTCTATATATATCGATGTTTGTTCTATATTATCTATATAATATATTCTATATATATTTTTTATTTTCTACGCCAAGATGGACGGAAACGATGCTCGGCCTAAGTCACGTTACGTGTGTACACACTACTTGCCTTTTTAAGTCGTAGAATATTATCGAACCGTTTGTACTCTCAGACAGCCGTTGAAGTCCATTCTCACAGTCGATTGCTCGTTATATTAACTTCTTAGATTATATTATAACCGATCGAAGTCGATCGATTTTTATTCGCTATAATTATTGTTCGTTTAACGTTTCTCAGATTTTTATTATTTTTATCGTTTACCGTAATAGGTTTACTCTTAAAGAGAGACGGGGAGGGGAGGTGAGGCGGAAAATGGAGGAAAGCCAGTGAGTCGAATTGAAACGGTCTAACCATTTCTTCTTCTATTAGTTTCCTATTTTCTTTTCTTTTTTTTTTCTCTCTTGTTGCCCTTTTCTTCCACGAATTCTCGCAAGGGACGTGAATAATTCCCGTCGACATAGTCGCGAATTACAGAGCAATCGTTTCGCCTGACATAGTTTACGCGTCGCGTTTCGAAACTCGATCATCGATATTGAGACTGGTATCATCGGAATTGTCACTGAAATTTCTACCGATCCGACCTCCGCCCTTTCCACTTAGCTTTTAGGGATTAATCGACAACTATCATAGTAACGTATGTTTCCTAGAAACACCTTGCACATCGATGAGATTGAAAGAAGCGGAAACGCCGTCGTGTTCGGGCGATCCTTTTAATTCGTATGATTAACGTACGTGCATAGATTTTAGCAAAGAGACTTCGTCCTATCTCATTTTATCTAGTGCTATGATTATACATATATATACACACACATATATATATATTTATCTATTAGTATGTAACGTAAATAGCGTGTGAAACACGAAGGCACAGTGCAGTCTGTCCTTCACGGATTCAATTCGGGGGAGTTTAATTGCACACAGTGAACCTCGTCAATTGCAACTCACGAGCTTATGCATTTAGCCGAGAAGAGAAACGAAAACGAAACGACAGCCGATCGTATGGAAACAAAGCGCAAAAGAAAAAGAAAAGAAAACGGATTGACACGATAGATTTAAACAAAACAAAACAAAAAAAAGCGATTTAAAAAATACAGATGAAAAATGAAAACGGAAAATTATACATATATATAAATATATGTTAAGCGAGAGAAAGATAAAAAAAAAGGCGAATAATAACAAAATACATGCATTTACGCGATTAACGGATACGGATAGAAAACAACGGACATAGAAAAACACACACACACGTGAGGAGAAGGCTGAGTTTGAGAGGAGAGGAGATAAGGAGAGGATGACGAGAGACTCTGAAATTGAGATTCGGGAAAATGTCTCCTCCCGAGTGAGAAGAATAAATATGTTCGAGAAAATGATAAAAAAAAACCAGATAAAATTGTATATGAAACGAGTTCACATGCGCATTAATGGTACACGACCGCACAAATACGTTCAACAAATACACACGTACACTCGTCGAAAAGACAAAGAGATATATACATACATACATATATATCACACATATATATATATATATATATATATATATATATATATATATGTGATATATATATATATTTGTGCATTTCTTATCGAACAGTAATTAATTAGAGCGCACGCGAGAGAAACATGTCCGGAGCGGAGATTATGTTACGCGAAAGAGAAAGGAAAATCGCTCGCCAGGTCGAACGACATTAGACAAGAAGGAAAAAAATGAAAAAAAGAAAAAAAAAAGGTTTTCTCTGTTCTGCGTATCCGTACACGTGTCTGCCAGTGATTTGAAAGTTCGTTTAGTCGACGTAACGATTACGACGACGACGACAACGACGATGATGATGATGACGATAATAACTAACGATGAAACAAAGAAGTATATATATATAAATATACGTATATTATATTTAAATATATTGTAGATCTATATACGTGTAAATAATAATTTTCTTTACGCATAAACAAAGAAAGAAAGAGTATCGAAGATGATTATATTGTACGTATAGATATACATATATGTATTATATATACATACCTTAAATATTCGCTGGCATATACAGTGTGAAGAAGAGAGAAATTAAGCAAATGAAAGGAGCCGTGGAGTACGTGGTACTACGCGACAGTGATCGTTTAGATGAAAATCGATATGTAGAAGGAAATATAATTTCAAATTTTTCCATCGGGAAAGTTCAGTTTCCTTGCAATTCGTATTCGATCGAAGCTCGCGAGTGGAGCAAAATTGTAAGATAAAGTTAAATTGGTTGGTTAAATATTCTTGGTTGGTTAAAGATTCGAGAAGATTGGAAAAATGATCGATCATGGATCGAACCTCTGAAAGAGGGAGTTCGCGTTCTCTCGTTTCACCCCGGTTCCTTTTATTTTGGCCACGAGGCTCAAAGGCAGTTGCCACGTTGCGATCGTAATAGAACACACGATACACACGTACACACGCACGCACAAAGATACACACATGTAAGTACACGGTGAACACATGCACGTAACGTGCGCGCAAAAGCAACACGCACAAAATGGCGAAACTATTCGTGGCCGATTTCTCATGGTATCCTCTCATCCCGGGCGCAAAATAGTTCAGGAAACACGGTCTTCCATAGCGACAGAATGTAACGCGGTTATTTTGTATCGTTCGATAAACGAAACATAAGCGTGGCGAATGCCTTGGTTTCGCGGCCAAAAAGAGAAAAAAAAATAATGCGGAGAAAAACTGGAAGAAAGCAAAATGGCGATTCGTTGTGATAGTACGTTTTCGATGTATAACACTGACAAGCACACGTGCGTACACGTACTCAAGCATACACGTTGTCATTCACATTTTTACGCGAACATGCACACGTACACATACATACGGATGCAGGGTGTATTCGAAGCGTGGATAAATTGAATTTTGGTTGGATATTCTATTCGGTGGACATATCTTATGTAAATGTACTTCGAGTATTTTGAAAAAGCGAAGAAATTTATTGCAAACTTCTAAATTCGATATAGCCCATTTTCTTTCAATTTCAAAGTATATTTGACTTCATAGAATTTCGACAGTGACGATCACACGATATCTTCCTTTTCCTTGATATAAACAAAAGAATTAGAAAATCGAGTGACAGAATATTTCCAAAAATTGTCTAATAATTGGAATTATTCAGCTACAACAGGATTCCACTGCAGTCCTCTAAATTCGGAAATTGACCATTTCCTTTTGTTCTAAAGGAATATTCGTCTTTGTAAAAATTTCGTCGACCATAATTTCAGAACGGAGACTTTTGCGTAACACCTTTTCCCCTTAATTAAAGAAAAAGAAAATTGAATCCTAGAATATTTCCAATAACTTTTCAATATACTAATAAACTCACGGTATTATAATTGCATTGCAGCCTGCTAAATTCGAAATGGACGTTTTTCCCTAATTTTAAGAAACATTCTTTCTTAGAAAATTTGTAACAATGGCGGAAAAGAACGGAAACCTTCAGATGACGCGTTTACAAAGTATTTTCTGTATCTATCGTCACACCGAGTGGATTATTCTTCCTATTTTCGATTCCTGTCTTTGGATATACTCTGTGTACAGAGATACGTAACTATAAGATAACGATATACACGGTTCGTGAACGAATTCGAACGGCCTCCTGGACTAGAATGCCTCGCACAGAGGATGCGCATAGGTTGTACGCGTTTTTCCGGTTTCTAACGAGTCACGCACACGAACCGACAACTCTAGGGTTCCTCAACTCGCTGTTCACACTTGTACGTACACTATCGAGAGGGTGGCTGATTTTTTCCTAGATCCTCGCTGAAATCCTGGCACTGCATCCCTCAGAGAAATTCGATCGTTAACCTCGATCGATGTTCAACAACGCAGATAAATTTGTACATTTATAATTTATAATCAAAATATCGAACGATCTATATATCTTGCTTTATCCTTAATTATGTCACTCTTTCGCGACATCTTTCGAATTCGAATTTTTAACGGACAATCGTGGAGCAAATGAAAGGACAACGTGCAGTGTCGAGCTTTCAGCGCGAAATCGACCGAAAAACAGCGGAAGTGCCTTCCCCTTGCACTCGTACACCGTTGCACACAGACGACACACGTGTACTAGAGTATACAAGAGTAAACTCGAGAGAAACACATTAAGAAAGCACCTAACGTATATATATATATAATACCTACATGATTATATTTATATTAAATTCGAACGTAAGTCATACCTATCGATTAATGTTGCATCCAGATATCGTGCAACGAAAGGATCGTCGGCGTTCGTCGCGAGATAATTGTCCAGCAATGGCAATCGAATTATCTTATGAACTATGCTGACCTATTATATATATATATATACATAATGTATACATAAAATGTCAAGTAAGAATTATAAACGATATAAAAAGAATCCACGTTTCACGACGTAACTAAACGTAATATTACGTGCATACAGGTAGTATTTATTATCGTGTACCGTTTTGTCTTTGACTTTTTTTTTTTTTTTCAACTATACTCGTACGTTGTTACGCGCATGCTCGACGGTGGCAGCACCATCGGGCGTGTACGTATGCGCGCGCACGTGGCGCGAGACGTAATCGTCCGAGACGACGTCGAGGGGACAGATTATGGTCTTGGACGAGACTTAAACGCGATCAGCGACAACCTCGGGAACGCAAAAATCGACGAACGAAAGAGAGATGATCTCGACGATTGTAAACGGGTTCAAAGCATATTTTGACCGCTTGTATGCGTGTTTTTTTGTAGACGCGGTTAGTGCACGCAGGCACACGATACATATACAAACACACACACACATACACACACACATAAAGACACGTACGTACACGTTGCACGATATCGTCACGACCGCCGCGAGAGCGAAGCCAGAAATGGTAAAATCGCGTGGCGAGGAGATTCGTCCTGCGAGGTTAGGAAAGAGAGATAAATGAACGGAAAAGAACGAGACACGTCGTCCATTTTTCCAATGTCGAGGAAACGAGTTTACAGTTATCGATGTTTTAACGATATTACACGTACATACGATATAATACGATATATGAGTATATGATATAGCCGCGTGTTAGTCTGCGTCGTCGACTCAGAGACAAAAGGCAGAGGAAAGAACACACGATGATGAAGTGAGAGGAAAAGTTATAGAAAGGATGAGACGGTGTTAGGCAGAAACAATTTGAGCAAAACACACACACGAAAAATAAAAAACAGAAAAAATGATAGAAAAAAATAAATAAATAATAATTAAAAGAAAAAAAAAAAATATGAATAACGCAATTGAGAGAACGAATGAAAATGAAAACGATGATGCAAATGAGTCTTCGAGGTCCCGAATGCGTTTTTGCGCGTGCACGCTCACGGGGTTTGTCAAGGAGTCAGCCAGTATTTGTAATAATAATGCTTGAGAAATGCATGAATATTTGTTTTATTAATGCTTCTTCTTATTTCATCTCTTTCTATCGAAACAGAACTTCCCGAGAACTCGCTAATCCCTTGTAATATTTATATTTATATTTATATTCATATATATACATATTATACATACAACATATATATGTATATATATACTCGTGTATTACTCGATATTGCGCCCATTATTGCTCACAGTCTTAGCCTCGCTTCCTGCTTCCCTTGTTTTTAATATCCTTCGACGATCTGTTCGACTTGGTGCTTGTATTGTTACTTTTTCAGCGTTCTTTTCGTAAATTTCCTTCCGTTTTTTCCGAAAACATAATTTTCATTTTATTTCTATTTTTCAAGTCAGTTACTCGCAAATTCTCCGGTCATTGGCAGTTCTTTTGGCTAATCTCGAGTCACGTTCGGATAAAGTCGATCTTTTCGGGCAACGATCCAATTATAATTTTCAATTTTCTCGTTTATTTCGTTGACTTTCCATTTTGTTCGCGCTATTCTCCGCGATTTTGTTCGCCATTTATTTCTCTCGTTCCGTTCTCTCGATGCTGTCAATGAAGAGAGAGAAAAAGAAAAAGTGGCCGAATCGTTCTCACGTGAAAGAGCGCACACTTTAGACGATGCCAAGCACACGGTCGTTTTCTCGAACCTTGTAGATTTTAGACGCTTCTATATTATGACGAACGCCATCAGAGCGAGTGTACCACTCGCATTCTTTTTTTCTACTCTCTATTTCTTTCTCATCTCTCTGACCGTAAGATTACGTTATGTATGTGCATACGTACGATACGTACGTACATACGTATATTTTTGTTCCTGACCTTTTCCGCCTCTACCACAGCTTCTCCTGCGCTTTAGTTGCGAAATTCAGAGGCACGAAGGAGTGATATCTAGGTATATTATCCGTATATCTTATCACGTCGACATCCCGTTCCCACGCCCACGATTTTATCAACAATCGCCACATTAGACTACTCCTCTCCATCCGTTACGATTTTACTAATAATTGTCGGGAAGAAGGTCGATACGCAACATGCCAATTGTGTGTACTCGCGATCGGTTACCTTTAGGGCTGTTCGCAAGTGTAGGAAGCCGGTTGGCGATGAAATTGACGAGATCGATAGATCGTTTGGTTTTGCGGAATTTTTCTGGGGCAATCAAAGCCTCGTTGTTACTTCGATAAATAAATGTAATTATTAGGAAAAATTAGAGACTAATTTAGATAGAGTAGAATTAGCTGTAAAGAAAATTATTAACGTTACGTCTGTGCTAATTTTCGAAATTAATTAGTTGCACCAAGTGCATATAACGACGGAAATCGCAGAAAATGTTAGGTGAAAAGGTCCGTGCAATTTGTTCGACTTTGATCGCCCCAACGAAAATTTCCGAGAGATGTGTATATAGCCGTATGTAAGGATGAAAATGATTGAAAAATTCGAACGTTGGATTTAGTAATTCGATATTCGCGTCTGTGTCCTACACTTTCGACAGTCCGAGAGATAATCGGATGATAAAACGAGAGATGTCGAAAAGATGGAAATCGACCTTCTTCGAGGTAACAAGTATCCAAGTAACCTACCCTTGCGTTCGGTCGGCTTCTTATTCAGCTTCGATTATTATATTATTTCGCCGCTATCGCCTGTGTAAGAAAGTCGCGCGTGTGCCTACTGAATTGTTTTGTAATTGCTTGGCACATGGAGAGAGACCTTTGCAACACGTCGAGCCTCGGTAACCGTGGGTAAAACGCTTTACCGAGCGACCGTGATTCCAAAGGGTGTGTCACCGAAACAGGCTGTATTCATGCATCTCTATTTACAAACCTATGTATATTTTATACATATCTCTATACATATATATATATATAAAATAATCCACGCTTTTGATCGCATCAAGTATATATACATATATTATACAGTACTATACCGCGCCGAGGCCTCCTCACCTGTTTCGATCGCTTTAAAAATTGCCTTGCGATTCAAAGGCGAGAAGAGTGCTACGCAGTATTGTTCGACGATTCACGTATCCTACGCTACGCGACGTTCTGTGTCATCGACTACGAAAAGCAAAAACGAGAAATGCCATAGACACGTATTGATAAAAGAAAAGAAAAAAAGAAAAGAAAATAGAGAAAAAAATAAGAAAGAAATATGGTGAAAAGGTGAAGCAATTCATCAGCATGGTCGAGTAAAAAAATACGGATCGATCGAGGATCGATTTCGTCTTGGAATTTCATAATCGTACCACATTCGTTGACCACGCGCTGATGATTTTCACCATGCTGCATATACATATGTAAGAGTGACACGAAACGTACGCGCGCGCGCGCACAGCCACACGCGCAGCCGCCCTCGCGCGGCCGCGCCGGTTCCTGAAAAACGCCAGAGACTACTCGTCGATGCCATTACGTATCGCGAATACGTAAAATAAATGTTCAATGGCACCGCACGAACAGAGCTGGAGCAAATTAAGCCGGAGCTGCACTCGAATGGCCAGGACGATTTGACCGATGGTTTATCGCCGCACTCTAACGTCCAACGTGTGACGGCCGATCGGTGGATATGAATGGACAGAACCGGTTCACCCGTTGTCCGGCGTAATTTCGTTTCGAATATCGTGATATATTGCAACGGGGACGTATTATTTCCAACGAGACGTCGGGGACTGGAAATCGTGACAGACGACGCTCCGAAGGAGGAGTATAGAGGGTACGTACACACGTGTACACGTGTATACACGCGTCGCGGCCGGATATCGGTTCGGATCGCGGTTCTGTCCGATCCGTATACACCTGTGTCGATATAGAAAAAGATGAAAAGAAAAAAAGAAAGAAGAAGTGATATCGATGGCTTGTGCTCGTACTTTTTTCTCTGTATCTTTCACCGCTATCATGTACGAACGATAATAAAAAAAAGTTTCTTTGCTACATCTCTTTATATCTATTTCTATGTCTTTCTTCACGCAGTCTATCTCTATCTCTGTCTATTTTAATTTCATAATTGCGATTCAGTTTTAACACTCCGACATCGTCGTTAATTCACACGCATGGTGTCTACATATATGTATATACATATATATATATATATACACATACATATATCTATCTGTATATATATATATTTATATGCCAATCACGTGATACGACACAAGAACAGTACACGCAGCTACACGAACACAACACGAAATAATAAAGCTTAAGCGCATGCGAACACGATCTCTTATTATTTACATGAATATATATATATAATATATCTATTGCGGAAAAGCACGACTGCATTTGGTTCGAACGACCGGAAATCGTTCCATTCTCCGCTTCCTTGTAACAACCGGATCTCGTGCAGGAACGAGAGACCATGTTAGATCGTAGCTGAATATCATTGCTGTGAACTGTACTGTATTTTGTTTGTTTCTCAAAGCGTAACACGTGCCATACACCTGACACCTCACCGCCTACACATACGTACCTACATGTACACACTAGCTCACTGGCAAATGGGAGCAAAGAGAATAATTCACAGCATACACTATGCGACCCGATAGCAAAAGCAATCAGTTGCACGTTGAATCGCGCGATCGTTCATAATCTTCTCTTTAAACTTTCTGTTTCATGCTTGCCCTCGCCTGGATTTCCACCGCACGTCTTTCGACCGAAAATTACCACGCATACAATTGTTTGATCTCCGTCCCGACAACGCTTATATTCCGGTTCCATCGACGATTACGATTCCGATTCTCTCTCTGTCAACGTCCACCACGACCGCACACCGGCCCTCCACGCACGTGCCCGAATCACCCTATCCCGCTCCTGAAATTGATCCTGAAACGCCGCACGTGCCTGAGTTATCCGCCCGTTCCACGGAATCTGCGACGACTGCTGCGAAATCCAATCCTGCCTCCTTCTCCGATTAATTACATTCATGTGGCGATTGTGACCATTTCCCCGATCCCTGCACCGGCAACGAAAACCTACGCGTTCCTCATAATTAATATCTTTTATATTTGTAAGGAACTGGAGAATATTAAATTGTATATTGCAAATACAATATATATACAAGATGGATTTGAATTATTGACAGAATTTTTAACAATAGGAAAAGAGGTTTATCAATCTGAGATATCCAAAATTGATTTTAAAAATAATGTAGACACAGCTGAAAAAATTAATGCTTGGGTTAAAGAGAATACAAATAATAAAATATTTGATCTTGTATCATCAAGTAAATTATTTTCATATGTATAAAAAAAATATATATTTAAGTAATTACAATAATTATAAAAATAAAATAATAATATAATAAACAGTGTTTTTGATGTTTAGGTGATTTTAATGAAGATACAAAATTAGTATTAATAAATGCAATTTATTTTAATGCTAAATGGTTAAATACATTTAATACACTGAATACAAAAAATAAAGTGTTTCATGTTACAAAAGAACAAACAAAACTTGTACCAACAATGTTTAACAAGTCTCAATACAATTATGGTAATATACCAACACTGCAAGCAAAATTTATTGAAATCCCATACATGGTATGTTTATATGTATAAATTCTTATATTAGAAACTAAAAAAATATTTTACAGAATACAGATATTGTGATGATAATAATATTACCAAATGAAATAGATGGCCTACAAAATGTGCAATCTAATTTTTCATGGGAAGCACTTGCGAATGCTTCGCGATTCTACAATGATATTGAATTATATCTTCCAAAATTTAAAATTGAATTTTCAATCGATTTGAAAAGTAGTTTATATAAGGTATAAATAATATATTTTATATATTACAAGGTTAAGAATGCTATATTTTATTTGTATTGTAAATTTTAGCTTGGTTTAAAGAGAATTTTTATGTCTGATGCAAATTTTAATAGTATTTCCAATGAACCATTGGTAGTAGATAAAGTTTTACATAAAGCAGTTATAGAAGTTAGTGAAGAAGGTACGGAAGCTGCAGCTGCGACAGGTAAATTTAATCTTTAAGAAAGTGAAACTATATTGCACATACTTTTTTAATACAATTAAATTTATTTTCTAGCTGTTTATATGAGACTAAAACGTGCACTAAATTTGGCAGAATCAGAGGAATTTTTAGTCGATAGACCATTTATGTTTATAATTCAATATAAACCGAAGAATATACCACTTTTCATCGGAAATGTACGAGATATACAGGTTGCGCCACGCAAGGATGAATTATAAATTTTTTTTTTAGATTATAAAGGAGTAATTTTTAAACTAAAGCACATATTTCTGTTTTTTTATATATATATATATACACGCGTACATTCTCCACGTCCCTCTACCATTTACTTTTACCATTTACCTTTACCACCTTCCACTTCGATCCACCGCGAAACTCGCACCCGTTACTACACACGGTTATTTAATCTTTGTGTCGTCACACGCGCTCGCTTCCACATCACGACGATGATAATGAAACGATACACGCATACACGAATACGTACACGCGCGGTCTTGCTCGGACGACGAACGAACCCCGGTGATGGGCCGTCCCGCGAATCCTCCACTTCCGGTCGACCCACGCGCTCCCATACGAACGCCATGTTCCACGCGTGTCGCGCGCGATATGTCCCATTTTCTTCCTCTAATCGCCGATGCGTTCGATACACGACATCCACACACGTACACCTATACAATATCTGGATATTTTGAACGCTGGCTTGGTATGTGTGCACCGCCGCCGCATTATCGCCGCCATGTCCGCCCATCACCCGTCAAACAACAACGGCAACAACAACGATCGCAATTTACTATATAATTTACGACGTATCCGCATATATGTGCACGCGTATACGTACGTATGCGCGCGCGTTTCGTACACCCTGGTACATGCATCCATCCTCTGTCATTAACGAAACACAAAAACGGTATGAACGGAATTCAACGATAAAACCATGCGAAAAATTGTAACGGGCACACGTGCATATACGAACGCGTTCATTCCATTGATCGCGACCCGCGATGATTTTCGATACGTGCACACCACGACGTACACACACACGCGCGCGCGCACACACCCTTTTGTCATCCGCGATATTCACACTGTCATTCCGTTGCAACCGTTGCCCCCCTCGCCGTTCCCCGCCCCCCTACGTCGACTACTTTGTTGTTCATGCACCGATCGGAAAATAACGAAATAACGTAACCGTTGCGACCATGTCCACCATCGAGAACAAAACAAAAATCCGCAAAAAAAAAAAAAATAATGATACAAAAAACAAACAATCACGAACGAAAATAACCACCTCCGCATCCCTTTTTTGGCGGACCATCTTCCAACGAACGATGCGACGACTAATGCGACAATGATTTTTTAAAAATATATAAACCAAACCTATCCTGCTACCAACATAAAAATAATAATAATAATATAATACCAACAACAACAACAACAACTACTACTACTACTACTACTACTACTACTACTACTACTACTATTACTACAACTACAACTACTACCACTACTACTATTATTACTATACTATTACTACTACTACCATTACTATACTATTACTACTACTACTATTACTATACTATTACTACTACTACTATTACTATACTATTACTACTACTACTACTATTACTACTACTACTACTACTACTACTACTACCTACAATATACTCGAATTCTTTTTTTTCCGTGTACATGTACCTGGGTGCTCCGAGGGCACGTTCGGCGTGCTTCACTTTGATTTTGGTGCTTACTCCACCGAATTCTACCGACTGGTAATAAAACGACCACCGAATAAACCGAACCAAAAAACCATAACCATAATCGGTCGAAAAAAATAAAATAATATAAATATCAAAACAAAATAATAATATGTAACGATAATTAAAAAAAAAAATTCTACTACCATCGAATACTTCAAAAAAAAAAAACAAAAAAAAATATGATGATCTAAAAAAAAAAACCGTACCGAACACTGCCTCGTTTGCTGCATGTGGATCGCCTTAGCAGCCTTAGCCACTGTCGGGGCCCAAGTGGTCCCCCAAAACGCTCACTGTGTCGTCTACACAGACAGCTGCGGACAGGTAGACTCATTATTGTAACCAGTTTTTTACCCAGTCTCGGGTCTGCATTAGAAGCGCCAGACGCTGATTGAACAGGTGAAACGAGTTTTCGAGATGCATGCGTGGTAATGTGCCTGTGTTACCTCTCATTTATGTTTTTTTTTCTCTCTTTTCTGTTTTTTTCTTTTTTTTTTTTTTTTTTCTCTCAATCTGTCGTTTGTTAATAACCATCCTGTCCCCGCGGACCAGGACCGCGACCCGTTTAGCCGTATGGTGTTTCTGTGGTGTAGCAAAAGAGAGACGCGTTCCATGGGACGTGGGGATATTTTGGGGTTTCGATGGAACCCAAGACGATCTCTCCCGTCCTTTGGTCCCGCGACCATAAGAGACCGTTTATCTCTCGCGCAGATCGTCATGGTGCTTTGATGCAAGCCCGAACTTTTAATGCTGCTAACCTTCAAGGTTAACAGGGGAGAGGGAGGCGTTCGATCGTTCTGAGGTTACGTCGTGCATACTTAATTCCGTGTCTATAAACAAATTTCCCTCTTCCTTTACTGCTTTTCCTTCTTCTCTCGAACGAGATATATACGTTTGCATCGGGGAACCGAGAAATTTTCCGTGATCGTGAATCGCGAATTTTCACCAGGGATAATTGGAACGATCGAACCTTCCTGAACCTTCGGTAACTTTGGCTAACACGTAGCTTTTGGGGGCATCTCCCTCACGACTGCTCACCGCAACTATAACTGCGAATAACCACTGCCTTATCTGGTGTTTGTCTATTATTATTATTATTACATCGATAATTATTATTATTGTTATCATTATTATTATTATGCTATTTCGAAAGCGTTGTCGTCACCCCCCGCCCCCCGCCCCCCTTACAAACAAATACCTATTCACGAAGAAAGAGATGCACGCTTCTTATTCAGTAATTAGTACGAACCTTGCCATTAAATGGTTTGCCATGTATTTTATATACATATATATATAGAGAGAGATTATATACATATGTATTGTTACTATACATACTTATTATTATATCATGCCATTGTCTTGATTACGCTTCTTTCATTAACGTTGCGCGTTAATTGTGGACTTTATTGTCGGGATACGTCTAATGCAGCCGCATCTGAAGTGCAATTATAGACACGATGCTTCCAGGCTAATGATGTTCGAACGAACCTTTGAACTAATGCTTCTGTTTACTTTTGACCTTTCCCTTTCTCCTTCTCGCTTCTGGATACAGGCAAAAATTTTTCTTTGTTCTTCGGGTAGAAATCGGTGAAACTGGTATAGTTTATTCGTTCCCCCTTTTTTTGTGTTATTTCGAGATTCGTTTTGTACACCCGTATAGTAGTGTCCTTCTTTTTAATTTGCATTTTGCCATGAGAAACACGAGTTTAATTATTTTTATGTATCGTGACATCTGTGACTGTCCAACGTGGCTTTCTATTATTAAAGAAATATTTGAAGGATTTGGATTATCGAAATAATTTGTAAGAATTTTTCTCATAATTAGATAACCAGAGAAATATAATTATTGGCAGCGAATAGTTCAATTTACTACCGTGTAAATTTGAAATGTTTCGAAATTATTTTTAAAGTAGAATTTGCTTCCACTTTTCGTTAAAAATGGGAATATTACACGCGGAAAAATCAAACCAATCTTGAAATCACTATGGAAAGGGAAAGATAGAATTACCATTTTCGTCTTATCGATTTCTGCATGAAAAATAACGATATTTATTTCTTTACCATTAATTTCACAGAATCATTAGTTCGAAGGGTATTCTAAACACCATTTACCTTGAAACATCCTGTATATTTTATTTCTCTACCCTAAAACGCTTTAGTACTTGAATTAATTTGTCCCTCTCCCCCTTTTCTCTGCATCTATTGTTTTTCTTTTTTTTTTTCAATTTTTTAATCGCACTAGAAAAATTTCTCACGGTTATGGACCGTTGTTACGTAATGTCCGAACATGTATTGCATGTATATTAATATTAATAGTCCCTGTATTAGCATCGGTTGCGTGATCTCGCTTTGAATTACATTGATTTACATGAAAACTCGCGAGCTTAAATTTTTTTAAGCAGAAACAGGATGCGATCGAGTCTGTCGTGCAATCGATGAAACTAATGATCTTTTCGTGGAAAAATAAGACGAAGATCTGAAACAAAATTTCCCCTCGTCTCGAAAATTCGTCTTTGAGAAAATCGATCTTGAAATTATAATAATTAAATTCAAGCTTACCAAACGACGATTTAATAAGAAATTATGATATAAGAATTAGAAATATTCGGTATTAAATACCCGATGACACTGTAGAAATTTATTACAGTTTGCTTATTTTATTAATCACCGTCACTGCAATTTCTACTTTTGTTAACATCTAAATTAAAATCGCAAGGTAGCAAAGTATCTTAAAATTTAGTTGAACATGTTACTAATTTATTGCATAATCGTTCGATTCATGAGTAGAATAAATCATAATTAACATAAGCCAGGTATAATGTCTGTAACAAGAGGAATAATTTTCGACAGTACCTTAACCGATAAAATAAACGAATGGCGACAAAAATTTCGTACAAAAATAATTTTCAAGCAAATAAAACGTTTGGTAATCTTGAATTTAGCAATAATATTCTACCAAAATAAACATTACAAGAACGACAATAAAATTCATTCTCTCGGAAACGCTCCAAATTCCCGCCACGTGCTAAAAATCATCCCTTTCACAGTTGTACGACAGACACCATTATATCCTGCATATCACGACCCTTTTACGCGATTCTTTTAAAACAATCAAGTCAAATTCCATAAAAACGACAATGGCGTGATCCTCTAAATTGAACCGTGCAGAACACGCGTGTTTTAACAAGAGCAGATGGAAAAAATAGTGCCATCGCACGGGTAATAGTTTTTGTCAATTTTCAAAACGATTCTCCACGTGACGTGCAACACTTTTTTCCCGCTCTCTGGACGCTCTCCAGACCATTCTAATTTACCGCTGTCGCCAATCGAAAACACGGAACAATCCTGTCGCTTGCATAGAGAGCTTCTGACGCATTACGTAACCGGGAAAACGAGTGGCAAAAAAAAAAAAAAAAAAAAAAAAAAAAAAAAAAAAAAAAAAAAAAAAAAAAAAAGAAAAAAGAAAGAAAATGAAAAAAAAGGAAAAAAAAAAGTTTGAAAAAAGTCGGAACATGGGACCAAGAATCAAAAAACGCGTGCCCGCGGGTTTCTCGCTGTAGCGTATATCTCCTATTCATCTTTTTTTTAATTTTATTTTTTTCCTTTGTATCTTTTTCATTGAACAACAAGCAAAACGCAGGGAACACGTTGACACAAAGCTTTCTATCAATCTAGCAAGAAAGAAAAAGAAAGAAAAGAAAGAACGAAAGAAAGACGCGTGACGATCCATGCATCGATCGTCCGCCATCTTTGCACATCTAACGATCTCTCTCTTCGAGTCGCTTAGACGTATTAGAATGATATGATAGAATTTTGATTTTCTAGTACTCTCTCCTTAACGTTTTAATCACATGTTGTTCCTCTATGTTTGAACTATTTTATTCGTGAGCATAATCAGCTCTGTTGTTATGGTTGCGGAGTCGCAGTTAACCTAGTGTTGAACTTATTTGCAGTAGAATATTATTAATTTGACAGCTTTTACGACATCCCATCTCCACATTTTTTATACGAATGCCAATAACCGCTGACTTTTGTCCAGCCACCAACGGGCGGTTTGGTTCGCTGGCGTGGATAGCTCGCTCACAGTGGATTTCTTACCACCTTTCTCTGTCTTCTCCTATGTCTATCTATCTATCTATCTATTTCTATATCTCGTTTATTTCCGTAGCTTTAGTAGTGAGTGGATGTGTGTGTCTAAGTCTTGTAATTCACGCACGCGAACCAAAAACCCTTTCGGCGGTCCTCTCAAGTCGGCTTTTGGCAGCACACGAATTGCTTGGGTGATGAGGAGGGGCTCCGTTGTCTCTGCGCGATCCTCCTCCCCTCGAACGAACGAACCAGCGATCTATAGATCGTACCAAAGAGTCTCCCTTCTACTCGAGAGATCTCGATCTCCTCGTTTCGTTACCGTCTCTTATCTCTTGTCATTAAGTCGTTACCACGATTCCGTTCAGACACCCAACATCATCCTCGCGGAGTCCTGCGCGTAGGGGCAGGGGATTTTCTTCTTTCCTGCTCTTTTTTTTCTTTTTTTTTTCCTCCCCCTCGTCGTTTCTCATCATTTTCCACGACGAGTACCCTGCCAGAGGCCTGTCTGTTCGATCGGGGGAAGACGAAAACACGCGAGAGGGACACGATCATCGCGAAATAAGATACCGGGCGTGTGGACTCTGTTAATCGCGGATCTGATCGATCACCCAAGCAGAACGAACCAACCCCCCTTCTCCCGGGCCATTATTTGCATGACCAGACTCTGTGTTTGTAGCAAATTATCTCTTACGCAGTTGCAAAAGTTATTACATAGTTATTATTCTTACTCTTGTTACCGTTATTCTTCTGATTATTACGATTAGTCTCGTTATTCTTATATCTGTACCATTATTCGCTGTTGTTATCATTTTTGTATCTTGTTTTTCGCGCGAGGATTCCTCGTTTACGATCATTTCTCTGTCCTTTATTTTTATTCTTTCACTTTTCTTCCTCTTTTCCTTATTCCTTTTTTTTTTATCATTCTCTGTTGCAGTTTGCAATTGGTTTAATCGCATAACACACGAGAGAAACTTGATCGATGATCGCTTCATAGAGAGAGACGAGGTTTAATTCCAGCTGCAGTTTTTTGTTTTTCTTTTTTTAGTTTTTCCTCTCGCTCTCTCTTTCTCTCTCTCTCTTTCTCTCTCTCTCTCTCTCGCTCCCTCTCTCTCTCTCTCTTTCTTTATACGAGTTACTTATTTGTTTACTTATACATTTTTGTTTTTAATATCTCTCATTAGACGTATATTTTGCACGCTTCTATGGTGAGCCTATGGTACTACTACTTTCGCCCGCGACGATTACATCTTTTGATGCTCTCTGTTACCATCGACCCAAAACGGTTAATTTCATTCTCATTGTTATCCTCGTTCTCGTTATTTTCCTCTTATACGTTTGTTTTTTTTCTCTTTTTCTTTTTTTTCTTTTTTCCTCGTTAATCTCTCTTCCATTTTGTTCGTTTTCTAATCTCATTTTTGTTTACACATACATATATATATACATATATATAATACTCTGTCTGGTAGGTTGTTAACCGCTTCTGACCTAACGTTTTTTGCTAACACCGATACCAGTTCTCTGGAATTTGATGTTTAATCTATTTTTTTGCTGCATTTGTCTATATTCATATATTCTCTCGGGCATATACATATATGTGTACGTGTGTGTTTCTGTGTGTGTGTACATATAATATGCATACATCTTTCGCTCGGGGGTAATCAAAGGAACGGACAGTAGCGTAGCTGGGCGGAGATTTTTCGCTTCACTTGAGCCTTTTTATTTTCATCGTTCGAATCTTCCCTTTGTTTATTTCTCTTATTCATTTATTCATGTATTTTTTCTTCATGTTTTTTACATCCTCGTTCCTCGTTTCAGCTAGTCTATAACTGGCATTTTTTCTCTTTTTTTGCGTGTCTTTCTCTTGCCAATTCTTTCTCACGTCTTTAATCTGTTATTTATTTATTTATTTTTCCTCGTTCGTCAACATCGCATCGAGAAACGGTTCTTCGTAATTCGTCGTTCTCGAATCTCCATCGTGTGTTACTCGCCGAGAGACTCGTGCAACGGAGAAAATTATTCGAGAAAGAGATTTAAAAAAAAAAAAAAAAGAGAAAGAAAAGTGAAAGATATATTCGTATGCTCGTGCGTATGTTCCCTAGCCGCGCTCATATTATATATATACATGCACACCAGTTTACGTATTACGATTGTTGTTTTTCATCTTGCTACAACCAGGTTTTTACGTTTTAAGTCACTGTTTAACACTCCATTCCCCAGTCGAGAGAGTGAAAAACAACGGAAACAGCTTAGATCAGCCACGATCATTGCTTTCCCGTATTCCACACACAGATTTTGTTAACATTAAAACTTCAGTCTAGTCGTTGTGCTGAATGGCCCGCTGAGAAGAGGGCTTCCACACCTGATTCGCAAATTGATCGATATATCGTCCTATAATAATTGGAATCAGATTCGTCCAAATTTAATCAACCCGATTTTATCGAATTTTTCCACGCAAAAGTATAATTTCGAATTTAATTTTCGCACGTCCCCGATATTCGGCAATGTGTAGCTATTTTCTAAAAATTCGTAACGATACTTTGAGTATTTTTCGAAAAAATTTGCGAATCCAGCGATCCTCGTTTATAGGCACGCTCCTTGCACACAAAGTGTTGGGAATGCTGAGACAAAAAAAAGGGAAAATCGAAAAGGGAAAAGATGACAAAAAGCAGAAAAAAAGATTACCATAATTACAGACTCACGCGTGAAAAACCGTTCGCGTAGACAAGTGATACGAGTCCTTTGTTCTCGCCCATTCGAATCTCACCAATTCCTTCAATGAACGTGTAACGTGTCGTGTCGTATCGTAAGAACGATCACGGTAGATAGCAAGCTGATGATTGACTTGCTCGACGTCGATAACGAATGCAAAAAAAAGACAAAAAAATATAGAGAAACCGATCAGTTTTAGAGTACAATGTCTCGACTCACGATAGAGAAATAGGGAATGACCAGTTTGAAAAAGAAAAAAGTTCTACTGCAAATTTTCCTCTTAATTCGACCTGCGCGAACAGTCGACACCGCGAATGGATATTCCACGAACGCTGTCAGGAATAAAATATAAAAAGGAAGAAGAAAATATTCGTCGAAATCGTTCGATATCCATCGTGCCTGGTCGATTATTCGCGTACCAGTAGCAATTAATTAATATTCGTATACGATCCGATTTTTTAGAGCATGTAATATACCGTGAATATGCTCTAACACTGAACTGAGTTTGAATGTGCGTGTCCAATGATTTCCAATGAACGCGTGCGCGTGAATGTGGGCAAAAGGCAGGACACTTGTCTTCGCCCTGTGTGCTCGTTGAACAGCGTGAATGGCGTGTGCCTGCCTTGTGTGACTGGTGCGAGACAATGTGAGAGTTGTTTTTTTTTCCCTCCTTTTCCTTGTAACTATCGTTCGCGAGCACCTCGACAGTACCAGTTATAAAAGTACCTGGCACATTTTCTTTCAGTTACTGGACACCCTCCCGGTGTGCCAAGATTTTAATCGACAAGTGTGCAACCGTCCCGCCTGCAAGTTTATCCATCTCAGTGACGGTGAGTTTCACGGCCCGGTGGCGCTAGTAGTCCGGTCGGTTCCCTTATGCGGGAACATGGCCGTCGTCGTTGTAAAACCCAAGCTTATTGTACCTTCTCTTTTCTTTCTCTCTTTCTTACGCCTCTCAATCCATTCTTCCACGCTTTCTTTCATTCTTTTCTCCCCCTCTTCTTTTATTTTCTCTTTCATGTACGTTGATTAATTGAAATTGTCGAGATTGTGTTCCTTTCAGCTACACGAGACGGTGAGTACAGTGTCATAAGTTGTTATTATGCGTTATTAGCGAGATTAAGGGGTGTCGGGCGAAACATCTGCTACGTGCAAGGTGCACCGATGGTATATAATGAGAATTCGTAGCGGTTTTGTATTATCCTTTTGCCGGGTTTCCTTCGTCCCCAAGAAAATGAGTTTGAGATATTTAAAAATTCAAAGGAAGAAGATAGAAAGCTGGCTAGTTGGATTTTTTAATTAAAACTTGAATCCGATACCGATTGAATATTTATCGAATGTGTATAATTGAATAATTTTACAGCCAAATGTGTATGTTTAACGTGCATAAGAGTGTTTTAAGCTGGAAGTTTCTTTGGAAGAGGTTTGATTAGATTCTTAATCTTCTGTTTGTTTTTCGGAAGCTTATGCTCGGTTTATTTGAAAAATGAAATTCTTTCGAGCGTAGAATTCGTATTAATTACACTTGATGCACTGTCTATTGTGGTGTATTGTAGCGTACGAGATAAAAAGGGTAATTCGTATTCAACAACTTGTGTTTATATTTTTTAGCTCAGTTTTACATCACATGTCCTGTTTCGACGGGATTATACGTTCTTTATATATCAAATTGGACGTCTGGTCAAAGGCCATTTGTATTTTGCGACCATTTTGCAGTTGACGACCACGCATTCACCGCAAAACAATCATGCCCGCAATATGCGACGGATGACAAATCTATTGGTCACCGCTGTTTCGAACTGCACGCAACTTTATCAATGTTACAGATTACTCGACTAGCCGTGACTAGGAAAAATAATAGATTACTTCCAGTCTATCGATAACCGAATCACTCACCTTCAACGAATGTCCACGTTACAAAAAGTAGTATATATCTATCGAATCTTCTACCAGTGGAGCATTAATAATTACCGATGATTATCTATAAACGCATTCTTCATTTGCGAAGAGAAATCCTGTTGCTCGAAATCCAAAATATATTTAAATAACGAACGTGAAAGATATTTCAAAATTTTCTAAATCCCGCGTAATTGATCATAAGATATCAAAATATTTCCTATTATATAAATTCTAATATACAAATCGATATACTCGATTCGCTCTATATATTATCGATTCGACTAGTATTAGGATTTAATTTTTGACTGAATAATTTGCCACTTCGATAATATTGCAATGACAATTGAACTATAAATGATGAGGGAATTTTGCAAAGTTTAAGACACAAGACAAGAATACAGCGAGTATACGCGACTCACGATCTTCTTGAGAATAATTCAGCTATTGAAATTCCAGCACGACGGAACTGTTCTCCCTGGAATAAGTAGACAACCAGATGGATAGATAGACTATAGGACGGTTCAGAGACGAACAGCCACGATTATGGAATTATCTTTTGTTCATTCGCCGATCTCGCGAATTTATCGATTCGACTCGCTGTGTACCCTTTCAACCAATAATTTATTTTCTCTTACCTTCTACCTTCTCTCGTTTTACAAATATTTTTATTAACTCAATCGTATGGTTTCTTCAAAGCCACGATTCGATCGAAATAATTGCCTGGTCTAACTTCTTCCTTGAATTTTAAACTCTTTCTCGAATAAACTCGCGGTAAAGGGTATAATCAGCATGGTAAATTGAAAAGCTTTTACAATTTCAAAGGAGAAAATAATCCTAGTAACATACGCAATACCATTTCGGCACCTGAAAATCGTGTAGAAACGAGTTTACCTTTAACACAGCTTGCCACTTACGTTAATTGCATTAGACATTGTACGCATAATCGTTTAACCCTTTGTACTCGAAAGGATTTCCACACGACAACCTCGCGTGCGAGCTGTCGAATGCTGAATAATGCTTCGAAAATCAATTTCCCTAGAAAATCGAAGGTGGAGAAGGTAATACTAATTTCAGCTAAAAATGTCGGTACCTTGTAAATATCGGATAGCGAACCACTGTTCGAGTCCAAAGGGTTAATCGCTTCCCAGTTCTCCACGAACACGAGATCGGGAAGCTACGCGTAAAAGTACGCCAAGATCTCTCTTATTACGAAGATCAGCGCGCACTAAAACCCAGCGAAACTGCAGCTTATCTCGGTGTCCCTAACGAATGATCGTTTGAACTTTTGCAGGAAACGTGGAGGTGATCGAGAATCGCGTGACCGTGTGCAGGGACGCAGTGAAGGGCGCGTGCATGCGACCCCAGTGTAAATATTATCACATACCGGTCGCGTTGCCGCCAGCGCCTCTGATGGCGATCACATCGCCAGCGACGCCCTAGTTACTCCTTCTCGTTTAGCGGATATGTATCTATCACGACGAGGCGAGCAGTAAGAGAACCGGCAGACACTCGAGTGAAACCGAAAGAGAGCAGCCAGAGAACGGAAAGGGACTTATATCGAAAGACAAACAAAAAAAGAGGAAAAAATCGCAAAACTGAAAACAAAAAAAAAGCAACGAGCAGAGAGAGAGAGGACGAGTGAGAGAGGTATATAGAGAGAGCCACTACGAGAGAACAAAGGAACAAGAGGTTCTCGAGCGCGCGTTTCGCCGGATCACGATCGGCCTGATCGTCGAGCAAGATCGACGAGAACAAAGAGAAAAGAGATAGAGACGGATCAACTGGAACGCGTGTTTCGATGTTTTCGTCCTCATCGTTCTCTTCGTCGTCGTCGTCGTCGTCGTCGTCAATAGACATCGAAAGGAGCGATTCGATTCTATTTCATCCTCCTCTGCGAATCTCCTCGGATGCGTAGGTTTTCGTCGAGCCAGATAGAGATCAGGAGAAAAGGCGAGCGTATCGAACGCGGATCGAAGAGAAAGAAAAGGACCAGAGGAACGAAATCGTGGCTCGTTGTTTCGCCAGTTGGAGAAGGAGTCGTACGAGTTCGTTCCTCTTCCCTGTCCTTTTTTCTCTTACCCGTGTCGTCCCTTGAAGATAGGGAGAATAGACGGGTAACAGGTGAAATTCGTTCGTGACAACGATTCCCTCGGGTCAAGAGTTTCTCTTCTAATAGAAGACAGTTCTTTGTCAGCTCCTCTAAGTGATCCTCGCTAACTTCTTCTCGTGTTTAGCCGCCATGAAGCGTGATTTAGGCTTGGAGTGCCTAAGGGGTCAGACGGTCGTCTGCCCGCGAGAACGTGTTTCCCGATATCACGGGACAAAACGGTATTTTACTCGTGTGAATTGGCCACAGATCGGGGATGCAGTATCCCTGACTGGAGCAGATGCATCGAGTGGGTCGTCGAAATTGAAGATCAGCCGCGTCGCGTCAGCGAGAGAAACGTCCTCGAGAGGATGCTCGAAACACGTCCGTCACGATCGAGTGCCAGTACACGAGGTCTTCCTTAATCCTGCCTCCTTTCCTCCTTCGTTCACTTAGACTTCCATGAAAGAGAGCCATGACTAGAATAGTCTGCAGACGATCGTTGAAGATTCAGCGGATTATCTACAGACTCAGACCCTCCATCTTCGATATCAAGATATACTTTCCCCAAGTTTCGACAGTCAATCGTTAGATCGCTAGATGAGTTCCGGTTCCAAAGAAACCCATCGGCCATTTTCCATTTTTGACGCGTCTCAAGTTCATTTCTTACGCGTGTTACTCATCCTTGCTCTCTAATTATTTTAACGCGTGATCATTTTGTATAAATATTTACTTTTTAATTCCTAATACAGAGTCCATTATGATCGATAGAGTTACAGTTGCCTTTCGAAAATTCGCGAATTTCTATAGATCAAGATTTTTCATTATACGTCTATTTTATTCTCGAGACTTTCTCTGTTTTTCATCTTCACTGTACTCCCTCGGATTTCTTAACACTTTGACTATCACGCACTTTTTATATAGTACTCTCAGGGGGCCACGAGGAAGTTTCTATTATTCTTAGGATATAACGATGAATTATCAAAGAATATATCAAAGAAAACAAAAACGGTGCAAATTATTAACGTTTTCTATTCAAAGTTCTCTATTTCTTTACGTTGTTCAGATATGCAAAAATTGGTTAGAGTAAAACAAATATAAATTTGAAAAGTTAGTATCGCTGGACACCGATGACCATTATGGTCCCACTGAGGAGACAAGCGTAAACCCTCATAGCAGTCAACGTGTTAAAAATCTAGAGTACTATGTTCTCGATACTCTTCTCTCTTTTTAAGCATCATCATCTATCACCGATTTTTTCGGTTCATAGTGATCCCGAGAGATCGTTTGAATTTCGAAATATCCTCGATTTACGAAAGCTCGTTAAATTTTCGTTCGATACTTTCGTTAGTCTAAAGTGGTAATCTTATTCCATTTCGATGTACCATGTTCCCAAGATTCCTTCTCATCTGATGTTTCCAATCACGCGTATCCAAGTGGATCATTTATTCTTGAATCTTGTGACTGATTTCCAAAAGCATAGATTTCCTTTGAAAAACTTCCATTAGTCTCGAGTGTTCGACTCGAGGTCTTTATGTTCTTCCACGTTGATCGAATGCTGGCAGAAGGAACGAAAGGAAGCTTTGCCAGATGGTCGTGAGACACGTTTTCGGGGCAGAGAGGCGAGTATCCACGAGAGAAACACGAGGGAAGCTCGGTTGATGTTCCGTAAGATCCTGCTACTATTATGTGTACATATATTATACACGTACTATGCATACAGAGGGAAACGTGGTTAGGAGTTATACGATCCCGTGGGAACAGGGTATTCCGAGTTGCAGGATCGTAAAATTTCTGCACGTTCGTGGCAATCGAACGAATTCATACCGTGCGAGTAGGCTGGCTGAGACCAATGGGGAATACTTGGCGGAATTATTTAACCCTTTTGATGTTGCCACTGCTTCGAGCGTTCTATGGCGTTCCAGTGAATCGGCAAGCATATCGAAAGAGAGTCTGTTGTTTTCGACGACTAGCGTGGGGAAATATGTATCGCGATTCTTCTGCTATTATTGTAAATATTTCCTATAATATATAACATAAGCGAAGGAGCTCCGATGCTCCTTGTAACCGATGGTATCGTTTCACGGAGAAATTACATTTTTCAAAGTATTGCAATTTCATTAAAGATTCGCATATGTATCGCGGATATTCACATTTTTTACTTTCCACTCGAAGCACGTATATTTATAATCGTAATTACATTAATTATTTACTTCTTCCTTTTATATCTTTGCTATAATTGTTAAATACGATGACGAAGAGTAAGACTCGTCGACACTTTCCTTAAAAAATCATTCGGATTCGGGCTCGAACAAGGATTTATTCGTCTCTCCGAATCCAAGGAGGGTCGAATAAACGGTCAGCATCAGGAGGGTTAGAGCATCGAGCAACCATAAGTCCGGCAGAGTCAGAATTATAGGTAACGAACTTCAAGGGATGCACGTCGAAGGCAAAACCCCCCAAAAATATAACGAATAACGAAGTTTTTTATACTCGTATATACACTAAACGAAATCCGCTGATATTTTCTTTCTACACCGACATAATCGCTCGCGTGCGCGCGCGCGCGCCTTTCGTGCTTGATCCGTCGCACGCGCGCGCGCACGCGCCGTGGAGGCATTGATTTCGCGAATAAAAAGAAAAATGCAAAAAAAAAAAAAATATTTGGGAGGGAATGATGAAAGCAGAAGGAGGGAAAAGGAACGACGCGAGAGTGAGAGAAGAGCGAGATACGAGAGACAGGATTCGATCGTGGATCAAACGACGAAACGATTACATACACATTACACATATTATATATATATATATAAATATATACATAAAGAAGAGTATATCCTTCCGTGGAAGGAACGAAGCCTTACGACGGTGGTTTCCGGCGACTCTCGACTTTCGAAACGTTCTTCACTCATTTATTCCACTTCTTTTTCACGTTTTCTCTACATTTCGCGAAGAGAAACGCCGAAAATCTACACACTCTTAGGCGAGCAAACGCTATTTAATTACTAACACTACGACAAATGTATATGACGAATGTATGTATATATACACACGTATATCGCATGTATATATATATATACATATGATATAAGAAATTATATATTTAATTAAAAAGTAATGGAATTTTTGAGGGGACGGAAGCTTGTCGCGCTCTGAAATCGGTAGCGGACGTAAGAGCAGCGGCAATGGGAATAAATTAGACAGGATGTTAATAGAAAGAAAGAAGCGCAACTAATAGAGAGATTTAGCGACGAGCTGAGAGAAAAGGAAATGTGAGATATCGTTTTATATCGATCGCTATTCGCGAAACGAACTCGCGCCTACGAAATCCTCCTCGATTCTTACGTTTCTTTCGATCGCGTTGATCCTTGCGTTTTCTAATTACTCGTTTCGATAGGGGATAAGTTTCGTTCACCGCGATAGGCGTGTATCCACGATTACAACGATCGATCGGATCGATCGATCGATCCTCTCCCGATGTCGCGCGAAGGACCCGCCGTCGACAAACAAAGTCTTTCGTCGTTCTTACACACGTTTTTCACGCTTTGTCGAAGCTCCTTCGCCCCGTCTCTGTTTCACGATATTAACTATATTAATGTCCGTTTTTATTTTTTATAATACATATAGGAACGTTAACTGATATTAGATAT
>NW_016907975.1:244595-287499 GCF_001483705.2 Eufriesea mexicana
AAAAAAAAAAAAAATGGAAAAATCAATGGAGATATTAGATACGTACGATTATGTATACACACACGTACACAGAGACGTTTTACGTTTTTCCTTTCTTTCCTTTCTTTTCTTTCTTTCTTTCTTTCTTTCTTCTCTTCGTTCCCCCTTTCCTTGTACCTTCTTCTTCCGTTTCCTTTGTTGCCGTTGGTATTAGAGGGGAAAGATCCACGAGCGAAAGTTCGACACTTGTAAATTACTCGTGTACATAGGGTAGAAATGTTGCCGAAAGAGAGAGAAAGAGAGAATGGAAACGAGTTACAGAGTACCGAGAAATCTTTGCATCAGTACTTCCCAACCTTCTGTCAGTCGCCACCCCTTCTACAACAGCCAAACAATCTACCACCCCTGCTTTAAAATAGCACTTTCGATATTACAATTATTAAACCAGTCAAAATACTTGCTTTCAAATATTTGATTTTTATAATTACCATAAACGTGCGGCAATTTTTATTTCAACAAAGACACGATTATGTATATTTATTTGCCTCCGTAATATCTCTTTAATTATTATTATTATTCGTGTATACTGTATTTAGTTACGCGTTACATTTAATAGCATTGATAGTATTAATAAAACAAAGAAAAGGATCTCCCAAGTATAATTTTAACCTAACTTATAATCGAACTGGTCATACACGTTTCTATTCTCTATATTAGTTACCTCTAATTATATCAATCGATGATATTGAACGAAAAGCAAACAAAGCATTAACGATTCAAATTAAACTAGACTAAATTAACAGAATAAGCTGGAAAATGCTCGTGACGAAATTTTCTATGAAAATGGCCCTACGGAAAGACACATCCTAACGGGGGTGGCGATTCACAGGTTGGGAAGGCAACTTTCAAATCGTTAGAGGGCAATACGTCTACGAACGTGACACGGAAATCGTCTTTTTCCTTTCCATTTCCCTCCTTCTTTTTCTTAAACGCTCTTCGTTTCTTTCACCTACACATTCCCTAGCATTCCTTTTAGTCGAATGTCGATTTCACTGGTTCGTTATCGAGGTTCTAGTCATACGGAACGAAATTATTGCCCCACGACACGTAACTCTCCTTTCTTCCAAACGTACATCGGTTTTCGTTCGAGTTTTCATCGGACGCTTTCTTCGCGTTCATTTCGTTTTCCCCTTTCCTTACTGTCCCCTTTTCCCCATTTCTATTTTTCACGCCGAAACGTTCGATAGGCGAATTACCATGCACGACAGGCGACGAAGGAAACTGATAATAGACGGACGAGTTCCTCCGTGCCCATCTAGCATATGTACATACATAGGGTTTAGATAAAGATGAAACTAATTCGAGAATTACGTACGGTCGTATCGTGCATGTATAAAACTAAGTACAATAATTAAACGAAATGTCCATTGAAGTGGTTCAGTAGCCCCGTGATTAAGACCACGGGAACGTTTTTCAATTGTGATCCTACTCGGGTAGGCGATTTTTCGACTAATTTTTTCCGTTCACGTGAAATTCGATGCCTCTGCCTCGAGCGTGGGCGAACCGATGATTCCGTGATCTTTAGAACCTTCCGACGATCAGCCTGTGGGGAAGAGTTGAGAATTCGTCCCGATCGCTGCCAGTTCTCGCAGAAACACCGCGTTTCTCTTTCGTTTCTCGATTCGTCCAGAATGGTTCGTCCGCGTCTCGGGGCGAAAATGAAAATCGAGAAAGAGGAAGGAAAAAAGGAAAACGAGAATCACGGAAACGAGACAGAAACCATGACTAGAATACCCATCCAAGGCTAGAGTTGATCAACGAATTTTTTCGGTTCTTCGGATCGGTCACGCGTAGAGTTTCGAAGGAACTGAGATAGGGTAGGAAATATTTAAAAAGAAAGGGAGGAAAAGCGCGGAGCCGTCTTTCCCTTCGATACCAAACGTTTCTTAGCTGAAGTATAATACACCGAGTATTAGTGGTATAACGAATAGCGAACGGCGTTAAATAAAGGAGGAAGAGAAACGAGGGATAGGAATGAGTATCTACTACCGTGTTATCGTGAACGCCTAACGATAAGCCGTTCTAAAAATACGAAAATGAAAAAAAAAGAGTAATAATAAACGATGACGGTGAATTAACGATTACCGCGAACATATGTGTATATGCGTATAGGGATAAGAGAAGGCAGAGATGAAGAAGAAAAAATTAGAAAACGTAAAAAAGATGATTAAAAATGAGGACGAGATGGCGAAGGAAGACGAGAAATAATACGACGATACGACAAATTCACTGGAGTTTAAGCTTCCCAACTTGAGTCAAGGGTTTTAGCTGCTGCAGCAAGCAATCACAAAGCGATAAAGAAATTATTTGTAAACCAAGCAAAGAATACGCTTGCGCTGAACGCTGTGTCGCCAGAGGCAATACGTGTATCTGATAGGGAATCCACGATGATTGCCCGAGTCTTGTCTGGCGACCATGGGTTCATAGAACGATTTAAATACGCTGTCGCTTTAAAGAAACAAAGAACGCTGCTTCGCGCTAACGAATACACCTGGTCTGCGTGAGTAACGTGGATACTGAGCAAACGTGGATGTCGAACGTATAGATAAGTCAAAAATAAATTCCACAGACGCAAACTCGATCCATCTCGAAGTTAACTTTGTACTGGGTTAGCGAATTCTTTCGAATTCCACGCTTTTCCCGCGAAAACGTGAGTTTTGGAAGATGAAACTTGGATAGAGGGATTCCGATAGACCACGAATTTCTAAATTTGAATTTGAAAAATATTTTCTTTTCTAATTTGATAAGATAATCACTGATATTATTTGTAAATTTGTTGTCGAATTGGCAGTAGTGAAATTTACCACGTGTCGCGAATAGAGGAATAGCACGTATCGTCCAATAGAACACGAGTCTTTTTGAATTTGAAAAATATTTTCTTCTCTAATTTGATAATACAGTCACTGATATTATTTGTAAATTTTTTGTCGAATTGACAGTAGTGAAACTTGCCACGTGTCGCGAATAGAAGGATTCTGATAAAACACGAATTTCTGAATTTGAATTTGAAAAATATTTTCTTCTCTAATTTGACAAGATAATCACTGATATTCTTTGTAAATTTGTCGTCGAATTAATAGTCGTCACTACCGTGAATTTAAAGTATCAGTTCCGAGTGCACAGCAAATTTCAGTACAATCTTCAAGCTATACATTAATATTGTTGTTCGTTGTAAACATCAACCCGTTGTTTGAAAAGATATTAATTCCGTTGACACGATTCAAAGTACAGTAGCCATCTCACAACGATCACAAAAGCTTCCGAGCTCGACTATTACTTTTCAAATTCGATCATTCGACGAGAATTTAATTAATTTTCGACGACGCTGCCGCAAAGTTCCTTTACCCGTTCCGCCACCATGGGCCCCCTACTTCCATGGTAAAAGCAACTCACAAGCATCCACGATTGCTCGTCTCGTTGTCACGCGTTCCACCGTTCGATTAGCCGCAAAAACATATTGCTCGCGTGTACCTACCTATTAGCTTCTTGCGCGCAACGCATTTTTGACTTTGCCGAGAGAACAGCCTATGAGGATAGACCGAGAAGGGCCGGGCGAGCGACGAGATGTCCGCTCGAGGAAACGAAGGCAAACGGAATGGTTGCCGGTTGAAAACAGTTGAGGGACGAAGGTGAACGAAAATCTGGATAGAGGTATAAAGAGAAAGAACACCGTTTCGCTCTGCAGGGCGAGGGAGGGTCGACGGGGACAATTCGGTATTGGAACGAAAACGCGGCAGGATGTTGGGATATTTTGGCGTCCGTTTAATCGGATTGTCTATCGTCGACTGAGCCGGAGCCCGATCCGAAATTGTCGACACGAACGTCCGATCGGATTTGCCCGGATAACCCGTCCACGGCTCGTGGAACGCGAATGGATATCATTGCCATTAGCCCGCGTCGAGAAGCGTGTCGCTGATTGAAAGGAATCGCGGGAAATAGAGGGTGGCATGGGGCGAGAGAGAGAGGAGAAAGGGAGGCAGAGAGCGAACGTATTTGGTCGATAGAGCGTACACGAGACTACGGTGAAACATAGAAAGCGAACAAGGGGAATGAAAAAGGCGTAGAAGTCGAAGAGGGAGGAACGAAGCGCGGATGTTATACCGAAATATAATACACTTACAGACCGTCCACACCAGGGACAAGCTTGTCCGCTAATCGACGAGAGGAAGAGGATGAGGCAAGAGGGAGTATATATCAGTAGTGCAACACTCGAGGGAATTTTGTTCAAGCCGCTAAGCACGTAAACTGTAAGGCGCGAAGGGAGGAAGACGAGAGCGCGAGAGAGAGAAAGAGAGAGAAAGGAGAAGAGAGGAAAACAGCACGACAGGCTTTAGTTCTCTAGTTCAACGTATGTGTAATCCCGGGTTGAGAAACGGCGTCCGTTTGTGAAGGGCGCCGCGACGCGAGTACACGCTTCTCAGTACACTAGAATAATTAAATATAGTAGGGTACAGAACAGAACGAAATATATATATGAATATACATAATGATAATATATTTTTGACTTTTATTCTACAGTAACTCGTAAGCGGACCGTGTACGATGTATATTTACCCCTAGGACAACGGACAAGCCTCCTTGGTCGCAATTTACACTACACTAGTCCGATCGACGATATATTCTCAGCACCGACACGTCCCGCTGACACAGAGAGAGAGAGAAAGAGAGAGAGAAGAGAACGGTGTGGGAAAATGAGACTGTTGGACGAGTGAGAAATTAGAGAAACGAGGAAAAGCGAAGAGATAGAACCGGGGGTGAGAAGCAACTCGACGGGGATGGGAATCGCGTTTCTCTGCAGAGCGAGGTGTTTCTTTAACCTAACGTCGTTTGCACCGTGTATTTCCCTTGTCGGCAGATGTAAAGATTGACGCGTGGAATGGAAAATCGACGAGATAAATGAGGGAAGGTGTTGAACGCGGTTCACGGAGTACGAAGGGTGAAATAAACTGGATTTTTACGTTATACCGTGCATCACGCTCATAGACTCGCGCGTACCTATTTACGTATACACACGGTTCACATAGACACGTTCACACGCACACCTACACATGGACACGCGGTACACAGGCGTACATGGTAGATCGACAGATACATAGACCACGCACGCGATATATATTACGCATATATAAAAATATATATAGTTATATCGACCCAGCCGATGCTCCCTCTCTACGCTACGCGCGATTCTTCGAGAGTTCCTTTTTATTCGGATTGTCCTTACCGTAACACACACGAACCAGCATTTTCGGCGAAGAAACCGACCATTTCCCTGCAGATGGCAAAGAAGAAGCGGAGACCAGGCACGAGATGGAACGAATCGTTGTAACGCGATCGTACAATGATAGGATGAAAGGAGAAGAGGGTATGCAAGGAATGGCTCGTAGCCGCGCGATGAATCGCCAACGGGAAGAGGAATGCCCCGCATACGCGTGTAGAGATGTTTCTTCAATTTCAATAGCAGAGTAGCAGAGAGAAAATTGTCTAGCTGAACATGCACGTGCACACAGAACACACATACACACACACACGTATACACACGAGTACACCGTTTCGAACTTGGACTTTCTAGATAAACGAGCAACTAGAAGACGAAGACGAGACGTGATTAGAGAATTAAAGGAGACATTTAAAAAGACGCGTTCGACATTGGTAGCTTCGACGTTTAAAAAAGCGAAACAGAGAGAGAGAGAGAGAGAGAGAGAGAGAGGGAGGGAGAAGAGAGAATGAATTAAAAGAAAATATTAAAAAAGTAAGAAACGTAACGACGAATAATCAACTACTTTCTTCTCGAACTTAAGCTAACGAAGACTAAATAGTATTTTTCGAGTTAGAATTATTAAAGGATAAAAGCGTAGTGGTTAAAAGATCGTAGAGTACACGATTCTTAGCTGGTAGTGGACAAAGTGAAACTTTTACCAGTTCGACTAATTGCATGTTAGTTGTATTCCAGCCTAAAGAAAATCGCCTAGTAAGCTTGTCATAGTGTTCGGTAGTGAGACTTGTTAATCCGCCGCGGCCGCCCGCCGTTTCTCCTTACGAAGACGGACGAGCAAAACGATAAACGTCGAAGAAGACGTCTATAGTCGAAGGCTTTCCTCGATCACCGACAGTTCTGTCCATTTTTTCTATTCTACAACGAACGATCCCCGAGCACACACTGTTTGCCAGGTTCTCTCACCCCCTGGCACATGCTTTCGTTCTCTTGTGATCGTCTCTTTGTTCCTACCTCGATATACTTTCCCCTGCTTTCCCAGGACTTTCCCCAGGACTTTCTTCCCGCTTCCCGCTCGGTTTCTTCCTCGACCCACCCCTCGCCCAGCCCCCCGCCACCCTCGGTTTTTCTCCCTCTTACCCCCGATTTTTAAGGCAAACCGCGACGAGAGCAGAGACGATCGATCTCGCGCCGAGTAACGCTTAGTGTCTAAATATAAAATACTATTAACGGAATAATAAAAAAGAAAAAAAGTCGTACTCTCTAAAATAACGAGCAAGCGAACGAAAAAAAAAAAAATAAATAAATAAAGTAACTACATACTTAAAGGTAAACCACGATTTAGATGACGTAGGGTATTTAACGAGCGAGAAAGAGAGACAGAGAGCGAGAGGAGAAAGAGTCGAGTAGCAAAGGAGAAAGGGGAAAGAAGAAAAAAGTAAACCGATCGCTTCCTTCATAGTCACCTCGCCGATCAGGCGAGGGCTAGAGACCGGCCCCCTAGAGGGGCCCGCAGAATACGTATCGTACAACCGACTCCACTTTGCTCTCCGATGCAGGATCTTCTACAGACGATTACCTTGCCTTCGACAGAAAAATATAACAAGTGAGCAAAAATATACAAACGAGACGATGCGGAATGGAAAACACGACGATGCGCCGTTCTCGACGCGACACGCAAAGATTACAGAAGAGACACACACGTCCATTCGAGGAATATTTCGAAGCTTCGAAGAGCGATACAAAGTATAACCTCCCCTACCCCTGCTCCCTGTACACCCACCCCTTAACCAGACACACATCACCCGTTCCACCCTGATATCTTCGTTACGATAAAAATATCGAATCCTCGTTCGTCGAAGTGAACGCGACAAAAGTTCTAACCCCCCGCTTGTTCTTGCGCTAGCGAACGTAGAAACGAACGTTTGAGTAATCGTTCGTACATACCCGGATGATAAACCTACGAACGGGGCCCGTTCGAGGGTAAAACCACGAGAAAGCTGACCAACGATCTTGGAATCTTGCAACCGTATACGCTAATTCGAGGGATTATATGGGACGATTCGATCGACCGCTCCTTCGATCGACTGATCCTGATGGTACGCGGACTGTCTAGTGTGCTTGACACTTTGACTGCAACGTTGGTCATGTACGACCGGCCATGGTTTCTCCTGCGACGCCACGGTGGTCATCCGTGATCGCTGATGAGATAAACGCTCCATTGGGTAACATGGCGTTCTGAGCGAAACGTGTGATTTCGACGTGGCAGTGAAAGGGTTAATCCGTTTCGCAGCTCCGTCGTTTCCAGGAACGTTGAATTTTTAACGATACTCGAACAATGTCCACGAGTGCTCGTGTTTTTCCCTTGCTTCGCGTGTCAGCTTCTGCGCCTGTTGCGAAACGCTTCTTTAGACCCTTTTCAATCTAACGTAGTGAGACACGTGGTAATACACGACATGGTACACGTATTATACACAACATATACACGCATACATGAGTATCGTATTATTATAAGTAGTAGGTGTTCTTGGTCATTTGTATGTACGCGAACGCGCACGCCTGAGCTACGCTACAATTAGAGGGTGTCGTTGATATATTATATCTATATGTACGTGTATGTTAATCGCCCAAGGTGTTTATACTCTTTAGAGTTAGATAGCTGCTTAGGAAGTTGCACCGGTGTCACTTTTGCTGATCGCTAGTTTCGATGCCTCCGTTTTGCGTCGAGGCCCCACTTATCGTTGCTGTCTTAAACACGTTCTTCGACATCGATTTTCTCTGATTCCTTGCGTACCAGGTTACTTATACTTACATTAGCGTGTTTACTACGGATATCGGTTATATTTCGTCCCAGAGGTACGTTTCTTAACGCGTCGACTCCTCTCACGGGTTCCTGCTTGGCTATGTGCTACGCTATTCTTCAACCGCAAACTTTCGTATGATCAAATCTTCGTTGTAACATTCGACGAAGTGATGGTTAAATCGTACAGTTCGTTGGAAACTCGGCTATATTTTTATCGCAACGTCAAACGCAGTGAGCCCCTCGTCAGTTACTCTCCTTTGACGACGATTGCGTACAATTTCGCAAGCAGGTTACTCAACGCTACAACTACTGACCTGTAATGACTAGCTACGTATATTTTACAGAAACGTAGATAATCGTAGAGCTATGAACGATTATGTCTTCATCCGAGCGAAAGCAAGTATAAATTTTCAACCTTCTTGCTGGTTCTAGCGTTAAATTTCGATCGGAAAGTGTATCTATCGGTGAATAATCAAGGAACAGAGTATCCAATTGGCTATTTAAAGACGGCGAAGTGAAATAGAGGAGAATAATTTATTGTTGAATTAATATTCTTTCATGGAATCGTGGGAAGAGTCAACGCGTTAAAGAGTCGTTGGACGATCAGGTGAGCGTTGTTTTGCCATCGGTCCATAGCGATGATAGTTCACAGCGATATAGTTCCAGATATACAGTCTAGCTACTAAGGTGACACACTGTTCTCTTTAAAAGGAAAAAGAAAAAAAAAAAAAGACAGAGTAAAACGCGACTATACAGACGCTTGCAGCGTAATCCGAAGATAGGTTCCTAGCAGGTAAAGTTCCTCGTGCGAAATTTCACCGTAGGCCGTCGCTTGCTTGTTTTCGTCTAGAACGAGATTGCTTTGTTGTTTCCACTCGATTCGAAGGGATTGTTTCAGCCGACCTCGCGATTAGGGGAAACTAAACGAAGGGAGAGAACGTTGAGAAGATTCGGAACGTTTTTAACTCGACAACGATGCGATCTGGGTGCTCGACTCGCATCACGATGAAAGCACTTTCGTTCGAAGAAATTTTCTCACCCCGGGTGAATTCACCCGGCTCGTTGACCCCTCCCCCCCCCCTCCCCCCCCGGTTATCGGCCGATTATGAACGTCAGTGTACTTGATTTCCCGCGGTGTCCGAACTTTAACGACGCTATAGCCTGTGTAGCCTCGTGAGAAACAGAATTAATTCGATGTTTACGATCACTGTGCCCCGTTGTAATACTTCGAAAGAAAATCGCTTGATTTCCTCTGTCCTTAAACCCCCGCCCCTGTCATCTCCTACCGACGTAATTAAGAAACACCGTTGCCCCCCCCCCCCTTGACTACAAGTTTTCTAAAAAAAGGATCGGAAAATGGAAATGAAACGAGCGAAAACGGGAGAAAAATGTTTCTCGATAGTACGAAGGTGGAAAACGAAGGAAGAAAGCTAATCGACGGAAACGAGACAAAAAGGGAAAAAAAAGATAAAATAAAGGAAAGCAATTATAATGTGCACGCGTAAACGTCTAAATTCGAAAACCGACCTATTGGGCATCCGCGATGATTCTATCGTAAACAGAGCAAATGCGAAAGGAAGAAAATGAAAAACAAACGAAACGAAGATTATTGCGTAATATAATATATATACATATATATTTATATATATATTTATATATATATATATAATATATATTTATATATATATATAAAATATATACTTTTAAGGTAATGAATTTATAAAGGTATTTACAGTTTACGAGTAAAAAGATAAAAAAAAAGAGAATCTTCTGTGGCAGCATAATAAACGGAAAATAAAAAAAATTTACTAGTTCGACAACTTAAACTAACCGTACGTTGGGGACGAGACCGAAGGATTCTCGGTTGAACGCTTCTGAGCATGCGCCTGTCCGCCGAGGACCCTTCGGAGCTGCGCGTCTTCCGGCAGTGATGTAACTATTAACATGTAACCCCTTAACGTTATATTTTTCCGGTGGAAGTCTGAGAATTCGTGCCGAACGACTTATCGCGAGCCTGACTGATCGCGGATCGATAAAAGGATCGCGAATCACGAACAACGCGCTGATCCACTCGTCACTCTCAACCCACGATCGAAAATTTTTCTTCACGCGCAGCCATCATCGCAGAAGTGACGGCGCGCGACGATCAGCGGGGAACGATAAACGATTTTATCACGAACTCGAGGGCTGCACTAACCACCGGCAGTTTGTGATATATTTAGTAAAACAAATTAAAAAAAAAAAAAATGGTTGTTATTCAAATTAAAAGAAAAAAAAAAAAAGCGAAGAGAACGAGAAGAGAAAAGCGCCTAGCGGTTTTACATCCACGGAAACACACCAAATTGATTTGGTAATATGACGCGCGTGCTGCCGAGAGAAGCAAACGAACACGTTCCACGCTGAAGATGAATCTTCTAGGGCATTCCGTGACAGCGAACGGCCAGAACGGTCGCCCGACGATCGATATCGATAGCCGCTCGATGGCTCCTCCCCGATATCAGGATCATCGCTACGAATCGATCGTGCCTGGTCCAGTTCCACTGTGAATCGTTCATTCACGCGAAACGAATTTTCTAAACGAAACGAAAGCGCCGTTTGTATCGTATCTAAACTGAGCCACGAAAATATAATAATTTTATACGACCGTATACACACACGTACACGTACACCAGTTGAACACACGCAGCCTGGGAACACAGCCACCGAGCTGTGCCCACTTCGTCGCGAGACGGAGCCATTCTCTATTTTGCCCTCTCAGCAGCATCGTCGCCGTCGAATTATAAACTAATTGTAAATTTTAGATACTACCGCGCGTAATAATAGGAGAAAGAAAGAGAGAGGAGAGAGAAAACGAAAATGATTTTGCGCGAGAGCGAGCGAGCGAGAGAGAGAGAGAGAGCGAGAGAGCGCGAGAGAGAGAGAGAGTGAGAGAGAGAGAGAGAGAGAGAGAGCGAGAGAAAGAGAGAAAAAAGAGCGATAGGTAAGAAAAAGCGAGGCGTCACTATCGTGCAAGAGGGGAGGAATAAGAAGAGTAACAAAACAACAACAAAAAAATTAATATGATAATACACATAACAACACACACTATATATTGTAATATTATTTTTCGAACATAGTAATGTAATGTAGAATATAATATATGTATTATATTATATATTATATATATTATATATAATATGATATTGTAACTGATCATTTCGTATAGCGCCAACGGCTGAACGAAGTGTTTGGAATTTAAGTGAAACGACAGATGATAAATGAAACAAAGGGAAAACCCTAAAAAAAAAAAAAAAACAATTAATTAAGGTGGGCCAGAAGCGTCGGCGAGCCGAGTGGCGCGGGGTCACGGCATACACATATTTTTACCAAGGTTTTTCGAATATTCAGTCCCCTCATCGATTCCTAATATAAACGAGAACTTTAAGAAAAAAGAAAAGAATAAAAAAAGAATGGTCAGGTACCCGCGCGCCACTATCGCTTCCGCGCCAAATTTCTTAGCGTGCCGCCGTTGATCGGTCGTCGGACAGGTAGATCGCGTTTACGATCTTGTTGTGTTCAAGAATGTACCGTGTCTTCGTACAAAGAGAAAGATGAGGAAAGTAAAAGAGTGAAACAAGAAAGCGTTATCAGTGCAGGAAATGAAGACAAGCGTTGCGAATGGAATACACCGTAACAAGTGAATTAACGAATTATAAAGTTAGCAACGTTATGAAAGAAATTGTGTGGTGAACGCTATTTCGTACGAATATTTCGCAAGTTCAATTTTTCTAGCTCGATCCTCGCACGCTGTTACATATGTCACTGGGACTTTGAACGTCGGTAATTGGCTAGAGAAACGGAGGGAAAGTGTTTGATAGCGTAAAGCCAGAGAACAAGGAAGAATGAGAAAGAGTGGTGAGAGTAGGAAAGTCTTTGTTGTTCCATATAAGCGCGAACGTTCGATGACCGACCTACGGTAAATTTTCAATTGGTCGAATCGGGGAGTGAAACGAAGGCGCGACATAGATAGCGGTGCAATGACACTGCGTTGATAACGGAGATATCGATCGATGATAAAGTAGATCGGCGTTATTACCCATATGATAACTAGTTCCTTTCGAATTTCATTCTTCGATTTCGACACGTGCGTATCCTAATTTTTCAATGTCCACGAGAGGACGAAGAGTCGAGCAGAAGCGTGTACAGTGGGGGTGGTTGGTTACTATAATACGAATAAAAAGAACAAAAGAAAAGAAAAGTCGTTTCCCTCATCCCAATTCCCTTATACCCTGCCTCTTATACCTCTTTGAGAGAAACAAAGAGTGAGAAAAACTATAGACCGAATCCGGTATCCTTCCCCCTCCAATTTTTAACATATACTTGCACACCTTACAAGCTCCTCAAATATCGACCCAAAATATTGACAAAAAATATCAAATATGACAAAAGAAAAGAATAATAATAATAATAATGATAATAATAATAATACAAAAGAAAGCGAAACGAGGAAACTAAAGTAAATAAATTTTAAAAAAAAGTGAGAAAGAGAGAGCGAAAGAGCGAGCAAGAGGGAGAAAACAAAAAATACTAAAAGTAGACAACGTGCTGTTTCTAATTGTCGAATCGAATTGTTTCGTATTTGACCAATCACTTTTGTAATTCGCGAAATTACTAATGCTAAGTTGTATTTTAACTGAGTCATTTATGTCCCGAATATACAAATTATATATAGATATATATAATATATTATATTATTGACCATTGAGACACAATCGAACGAGAAAAGGAAAGGCAGAGAGAGAGAGAGACTGAGAGAGACCAAGAAAAATCAAGAACCGCAATGTTGAATAATTATTTACGTTATTATAATTAATAATTCGTTATTTTGTTAAATATGAGGATAAGAAAAAAAAGCATAGAAAATAAAACAAGAGTAAGTTTGTTTCTTTAGTACATTTTGTTACTATTTTAACGCGTAATCGTCAAGTATAGAAGATAAGAACGAAGGAAAGCGATAGGAAGGTAAAGAAGAAAATGACACGTCCACATCTACTCTACCGAAATCGATAAATGCGTCAGGTCCCGACGTTACCAACAGGTAAAACGGATACGAGCAGTTTACGCATCATTTTTAATAGAGGGAGACAAAAGTTCAAAAGAAGAAAGGAAAACTGTACGAACTAGACAAAAAAAAAATTAACATTGTGATGTTCGCTAATCAAATATGTCAAAAGAGAGAAAAGTGAAAAAAAGAAAAAAATAGGAGGCCCACCGGTTGGGACTCAATATACCTGAGTACACTATAAATAATAAACATTATGTAAAATTTACTCGATGCTTTTTCTTCCATTTCCTGCTATAATTGCCCTTTAGTATATCAATATACTATATTTTCAAACTGAGAAATTTTCAAGTCAAAATATATGAGGAATACCACTATCGAACGAGACTAATCGAAGAATTACTACATTTTACCACATTTCTTCCAATATTTACTAGATACTAAGAATTTATCTAATTTTGAAATAATACTTCTAAAAATAATAACTCTAAAATACATACAAATGTATCCAAATTTTCGAATATATAATATAAATATGTATATGGTATAAATACACATATAACATCCTCGGTGTAAAATATTCTACTCACCAATGCAGGAATATCAGCAACCGAGATTCTTACATTCTTTCCAGTTGCTCATATGTCCGCCATAAAGAGTCATTCGACACTATTAGAACATTTCCTGAATTCTCTCTTCTTTCATTCTTCACTTCATTCAAACACAGCACACTTACTTCCTGCTTCTCTATCTTACCGTATAATTATATCAGAAACTTTCTTTCTAGATCAATCTCAAACTGCACATACCCTTACATACCAATTATCATTGAAGCAATCGTAACTGTATCATTAAGCGTATAAAAACGAAACACTCATTCAGTATCCTCCCATTTCATATAATATTTTCATAAAAGGACTTCTTTCACTCTAAACCTCGTTCACACTTTATAAAATTCAAATTTCTAGCGAAGAATATATATATGATTTACACAGCATCATTAGAAAAAGAACGCGGCAATTACGTTTCTCGTCAAATCTTAACTGCATCTACACTCTATATACCACTGCTGTGATTGGTTCAACGTTTGAAATATTGCAAGATAATCGACCAATAGGAGACTATGTGTCTCGCGGGAATGCGCAATCGTCGCAGTGACGGCCACGCCTGCGCGAATTCGTGATGACGTCATACTGATAATGCGACTGCGCACTGTTGAATAACATAGCATCCGTGATCACGTTCGCAAATAATTTACTTGAAGTTCCTCACCTATCAATGCTTCTGATTCATTCGATACTCACTCTACGAGCTATCGTAAAGCGAATACCGAGGAGATGGAACAATATAACCTTTAGCATACCGTTTGAATCTTGCAAGAAGAATTTTAGAACGTAGAAAAATTTGGACGATGATTGTAACAAGTAATAATTCAACTGAATATTTTATTATTGTAGTAGAATGAAATATGTTTGTAGTAAACTATAAAAAATTGATATACAAAAATTGCAATAGAAGAGTTTACGGTCTTATTTACGTGGTAGTAGCTTAATTTCAATTAGTTCTTTTTGTATGAGGATTCGTTATTTTGTTAAATATGATATTAAGAAAAAAAAGGATAAAAAATAAAACAAGAGAAAGTTTGTTTGTTTAGTACGTTTTGTTACTCTTTTAACGCGTAATCGTCAAGTATAGAAGATATAAAGGAAGGAAAGCGATAGGAAGGTGAAGAAAATGATACGTCCACATCTACTCTACCGAAATCAATAAATACGTCAGGTCTCGACGTTACCAAGAGGTAAAACGGATGCGAGCAGTTTACGCATCATTTTTAATAGAGGGAGACAAAAGTTCAAAAGAAGAAAGGAAAACTGTACGAACTAGAGAAAAAAAAATTAACATTATGATGTTCGCTAATCAAATATGTCAAAAGAGAGAAAAGTGAAAAAGAGAAAAAAAAAGGAGGCCCAACGGTTGGGACTCAATATACTTGAGTACACTATAAGTAATAAACATTATGTAAAATTTACTCGATGCTTTTTCTCCCATTTCCTGCTATAATTACCCATTAGTATACCAATATAGTATATTTGCAAACTGAGAAATTTTCAACTCAAAATATATAACGAATAATCATATCGAACGAGACTAATCGAAGAATTACTACATTTTACCACATTTCTTCCAATATTTACTAGATACTAAGAATTTATCTAATTTTGAAATAATTCTAAAATGCTTATTGAATTGTAGTCTTACTTATTTAAAAAACGGCCGCCAATTCTATTCAGACTATACTCGATGAACATGTGTAAGTATATCTGTAACGGACTATTCTAAATACTTCGAAATATCGTATTATCGATGTTTTCATAATTATGAATACATACATACGTATTCAAATTTTCCAATATATAATATAAATATGTATATGGTATAAATACACATATAATATCCTCGGTGTAAAATATTCTACTTACCAATGCAAGAATATCAGCAATCGGAATTCTTACATCCTTTCCAGTCGCTCGTATGTCCGCAGTCATTCGATACTATTAGATCATTTCCTGAATTCTCTCTTCTTTCATTCTTCACTTCATTCAAACACAGCACACTTACTTCCTGTTTCTTTCTCTTACCGTAAAATTATATCAGAAACTTTCTTTCTAGATCAATCTCAAACTGGACATACCCTTACATACCAATTATCATTGAAGCAATCGTAACCGTATTATTAAACGTATAAAAACGAAACACTCAGTCAATATCCTCTCATTTCATCTAATATTTTCATAAAAAGACTTCTTTCGCTCTAAACCTCGTTCACACTCTATAAAATTCAAATTTCTAGCGAAGAATAAATGATTTACACAGCATCATTAGAAAAAGAACGTGGCAATTACATTTCTCGTCCAATCTTAACTGCATCTACACACTATATACCACTGCTGTGATTGGTTCAACGTTTGAAATATTGCAAGATAATCGACCAATAGGAGACTTTGTGTCTCGCGGGAATGCGCAATCGTCGCAGTGACGACCACGCCTGCGCGAATTCATGATGACGTCATACTAATAATGCGACTGCGCACTGTTGAATAACATGGCATCCGTGATCACGTTCGCAAATAATTTACTTGAAGTTGCTCACCTATCAATGCTTCTGCTTCATTCGATACTCATTCTACGAGCTATTGTAAAGCGAATACCGAATAGATGGAACAATATAACCTTTATTATACCGTTTGAATCTTGCAAGAAGAATTTTAGAACGCAGAAAAATTTGGACGATGATTATATCAAGTAATAATTAAACTGAATATTTTATTATTGTAGTAGAATGAAGTATGTTTGTAGTAACCTTTATAAAACTGATGTACAAAAATTGCAATAGAAGATTCTTCGCAGTCTTATTTACTTGGTAGTAGCTAAATTGATCGTGCTTCCAAGATAACAGATAGATTTCATATAATTATTATGAAATGATATATCGGCCAAAAGGAAGGTGAGATGAAAGTATCGATATGAATAATAAGATTTGTGTCATCAGTTTATTTTTGTCCATTTTCTGCTTTTTTAAATTTAATTGCAGTATAATACGACAATGTAATAAGATACGTATATAATTACATTATGAAAGCTAAACATTACATAATTTAAAGATATATGTATTGATATTTTAAATATTATAGCAAAAAGCAATATGGAAATTATCCGTACATGCTTTCTTCCTTTAATTGAAAATTAACATTACGAAGTATTTCAAATTTAATAAAAACGTAAATGAAAATTTATATCAATTTTACACAATTTCGCTTTTAGAAAAATATGAATTGTAAATTTAAAATTAAGTATTGTTTTCATAATCATTTTATCAATATCTATATTACATTTCAGCGATTGATTACAAATTTAAAGATATCAAGTGATATCTCGTGCATCGTATTTAATGTAGCAACAAATAAGATACAATAAATGAAAACAAATGAAGATATATTACAACTTATTCTGGAACACAAATATTTTGGTATACATTGTAAAATGTAAATAATATTTTAGAAAGATACTAAAAAAAGATATCATGACTTCTAATTGAAATTTCATTATATACCAGATTCATAAGAAAAGTATCTAACCTCCAATACACCTACTGAATGAAAGGTAACTTGTATAAAAAGTTTATCAAAATATAAAAGCATATAATACGTACAATAAGAATACCAATCACAATAAAGAATTCGAAAATGTAATAAACACTAGAGGATAAAATTAAGATATTTAATGAATACACGTGGTTTCTATGCATTTCTATTTTCAAATCTGCGCATGCGTTCTCCCTCTTAGAATTCGCAGCCGTGTTCTCGCTAATACCACTGCACGGAATTGAGCGCATGCAACTTCAGACGGTGCATCGAGAGACCTTCCATTGTGAAGTCGTATGTCAGCGTCGTACGTACGTGCATGCATCGTAGGCTGATCTAACCGATTGTTAGAAACGAAGTCGACAGATTTACTGGCGCGCGAATTGATCAGAGCCTGTGTCTGAGGCTGAGTGGTGGAAAAAATGTGTCGATGCTGGCCGCGGAAGTGGCACCCCGAGCTAGTGAATTCTACGTGGTCGACGAATACTCGTCATCAGGGAAAACCTCGAGAAAACGAGGATCGCAAGATCTGAGGCCGCTAATCGACGGCGTGTACGCGATAGCACGCATATACAACGATCGTGACAACATACATAAACGAAGTTACATGGCGAGTTATTCACGGGGACGATCCTCCCGACAATCCGAGTGAGTGACACGCAAATATTTGTGTGGTAAAACGCTTCCCTCTGGAACGATTCTCCGTGCACGCCTTATTCTCGACTTTCCATTCTCGATGTTCAATCGATGTTCGATGTTCGATGTTCGATGTTCGGGTTCTCGAATAGTTCAGTCGATTATTTGAATAACTTAGCAGTGTATTATTCAGTTCTCACTTTGATTTTGTTCTCGTTTGTGGCTTTACGTAGACAATTTTATTTAGCTGTTACAAATAGATCGAATGTCTGACCATGATTACCGCGATCTATTGTTGAACCATCCATCGATTGATGCTATAAATCGATGTTTACGATTAGTTATTCTTCCCGTTGTCATCGTGGCACGATTAACATCACGAACAGCACGCGACCGCTTTCGATCGATGCTCCTGCTAGTTGATTATCACTGATACGCCGCGATTTATGCAATCGATAAGGTTGAGGTTGAAGTTTTGCGCTGGTCGAGACGATAGCCGGCAAACGTCTCATTATAAAGTGGCGCGTAACGTGATGTTATGATTGATGCACTCGCGAAACGAGTTTTTTAAACGTTGGTTATTTTGCACCTTTCCGGATATTTTATACAGAATTATATCTTGAATTTTAGATAGTTCATTTTTAAAACATTTTTGTAATATCTTTTACTTTTTTATATTTCGGCATTTTCCTAAATAAATCATGTCAAAAATATTTTACACCATTTTTATTTATATTAAACTTGTCAATTTTTAATTACTTCATGATACACGAGATATCCTTTGGTAATTCCGCAGAATAACGTTATCCTAACCAATATTGATTGCCAAACCTATTACACAATCCGTGATATTGATTTGATTGTAACGTACGTGTTTCTCTATGGCAAGTGAGAAAATCATGAGCAGATCCGTTGCAAATTAGCTTCTTCCCTTTTAACAGATATGTCTGATACTGACAATATAATTTTGCATATCTAAATATACAAACGAAAATACATTTTACACGAGACTAACAAAATAAAAATATTATTTCTTTTCACAAATATTTGATTAGTATTTTTTTTTAGAGATTGTTAATACTGTATATGTGTTATGCTTGAAGAATTATAATTTATCTAAGATACTTGTGTCTTCATTCAATTTAATATCAATGTATTTATAATTAATAAAAATATAGATATACATTTTATAAATGCACCAAAATATTCTTCTCCTTTTATGTGATATAAAATTATAGTTATGTACATTTTTTAATTAAAAAATTTTATACATCTTAATAATCTTTTAGTCTTTGATAATGTGCAGATAAAATGTGAATCTTCATAATTATTTAAATACAAGTATTTTTTTCAAAAAATAAATTTATGTTGTAGAAATTCATTTAAATCTCATTGATTTAACAATGATACTTTATAAATTTATAAAATACTTATTAACTTTTTTTTTCATAATAAACTTACAATTTTTCTATCTAGTGACACAATGGATGATGACGTTGACGATAAGGATGATACGAAGCGGTAAGCATTCAATTAGGGACGTTTCTTCGTTGAACATCTTTTAAAGCACCAAACTAATTCTTAACTTTTTTCTTTTTTAGGAAATCGCGAAATTTGAGCGAAAAAAAGCGAAGAGATCAGTTCAATATGCTTGTAAATGAACTTGGTAGTATGGTCAGCACAAACACGAGGAAAATGGACAAATCTACAGTGTTGAAGTCAACGATTTTGTTTTTGAAAAATCACAACGGTACATTATTTGATAATTCAGATAGTTTAATTTTTCGTTTTACAATTGTTTTTTAGTAATTATATACTTTAGAGTTAGCTATTTCTCGAATTCTATATTAAGAATATTTGAATATTTGAATATTCAATCTAATAAATTAAAACTATACATAGAATTATAATCTCTAATCTAGATATTTATCATTTTATATACAATGTAGCTTATCATTTTTTTTTTAATATAACTAGTTTGTTGCGTTTGGATGTTAATTTCTTAATTTGTTGGATAGTTTATGAATAACAATGTGCATGTTAACTTGTATCTGACTATTATTAATTTTGAACTTTAAAATGCCGTAGAAATAGCTGTCAGATCGAGAGTACACGAAATTCAAGAAGATTGGAAACCATCGTTTCTTTCGAACGAAGAATTTACGCATCTAATACTAGAGGTATGATTATTGTATAACATAGATTTTTGTTATTTGTTTAAGCATGAGTTTGAAACATCACTGTTAGCTAAACGTTTTAGATGAATTCCTATTAACTTTTACTAATTAATTTCTAATATCCGTTAGCCTGTATAATTAATTATATTGTACAAACAATAATATATATATAGAATTTATTTGGGATTTATTTAAGTGATTTCTATTATGATTATAATTAATTTGTTGTCAAAGAGATTACAAATACAGTGATAGTTTCTATATAAATAAACTCCAACTTACAGAATGAATTCAAGCTTATGAATAAATTTCTAAAATTATCATGATCGATTTGGCATGAATTTCAATGTCTCGTTGATTGAAGTTTTTACTGATAAAAACACAAACGACGTTTCTTGAATGTAGGCTCTGGACGGTTTTATAATGGTATTTTCTTCAAGCGGGCGCATTTATTATGTGTCTGAAAGTGTCACGTCTTTGCTCGGCTATCTTCCAAATGAGCTGGAGAACACGACCATCTACGATATCACTTATCAGGAGGACCAGTCTCCCCTTTACAACGTACTACTGAATCCGTCTAGTACAAAGGATCGAAGAAATATTAAGAAAGGTACATTTAAAAAGAATCCTATTCTACAATTTTATTAAATTCTGTACTAAATATTAAGAAATAATTATAAACTGTATTTATGTTTTTAGAGGACAAAATATCTTTTTCATGCCATATCAAAAGGGGAGGTTTAAATGTTCAAGAAAATCCAATATATGAGCTTGTGCAATTTGTTGGATATTTTCGTATGTAACTAATTTGTGCAGTATTCTTTGTTGTATCAATAATATATAGATATAGTTATGAGAATTTATATTTCATTTATAGGTTCTGATATCGATACAGAGGTAGATAACTTGCTTCCGAATACAAAATTCGGGAACCCTACTGGAATGGATACGAAGTAATTTCCTTTTCTTTTTAGATATTTTATTATTGCTGGTTATTATTTATAGCGAGTATATTTATAAAAAAATGCAACGGATAACATTCATATAGATGTGATCTGTTTATTCTTATTCTCAGATTTTTTACAATAGAAACACAAATTGATTAACTAGCCATACCTTATATTTCGCAAATATAACACTTTTGCATTATTCTGCTCAAGAAATTAATTCTATAAGCTTGGAAATTACTGACTTATAAGAATGTTTAAAATATTCAAATATAAAATCAACATAAAAATATAATCCAGTATAATGTTCTTAGAAATAATATTTGGTATTCTTCATTGTAATAGTTGGTTGATAATAAATTTGTTTGTGTCCTCTTAGATTAGTTTTCGTGGGTACAGGACGCCTCCAGACACCTCAATTGATCCGTGAATTATCCGTGATGGACAACACTAAATCAGAATTTACGTCACGACATAGTCTTGAATGGAAGTTTTTATTTTTGGATCATCGAGCACCACCTATTATTGGATATTTACCATTTGAAGTTTTGGGCACCTCTGGTTATGACTATTATCACGTGGATGATCTGGATAAAGTGGTCACATGTCACGAATCATGTATGTATTATGCGCTAGCAAAAAACTACTATAAATTTGAGATTATGAAAAATTTGTTTATAGTGATGCAAAAAGGTGAAGGCACCTCCTGTTACTATAGATTCCTTACTAAAGGACAACAATGGATATGGTTACAAACTAGATTTTATATCACATACAATCAGTGGAATTCGAAACCTGAATTTATTGTGTGCACACATTATGTTGTCAGTTACATTGATGTGATTAAAGAATTACGTAAGGAATCGGAAAGTTTTAACAAGGATCAAAATCAAGATGTTCTGATGCCGTTAAAACAGCAACAAGTAAAACAACTTATTTAAGAAAATTAACTGCATACGTTATATACATTAAGTAGGCATTTTCAAAATTATGTTTACAGATAACGACGTCTTGTCCTGTTCCTCCGACACAGTGGCCAACTAAATCATCTAAAACATCGAAATCTATACCATCAAACACTCGACCACGACATCACGTGGAAAGCTCTGATAGTTCCTCGATGTCAGCCTCCATGCAAAGCTCTCCCCATTCCCAGATAACACACGTTTCACGATCAAAAGGGACTTCTGCAAATAGTTCTGTAACATCAAAAACTCAAATACCTCAAATCGATACTAGGCAACAACAACAACAGCAGCAACAGCCACAACAACAATCGTTATTAGAGGTTGATCAGAGTTGTATCAATTTCATGGAGCAGGCACAGTATACGACAGTTAATTTACAACCTGTGGTCAGCACAGATTTTGCAACTCCTGCTGCGTCGATTATCTCCGCAATACCGACACACGAGGTAATAAAATAACTAATATTTGTTTCTAAATATTACAAAAATGTGAATATCAAATTGAATATAAACTAAATTCGTTACATTTAATATGACTTCATTTTTAAAAGAAAATTATGATTTTAAACAAATCAGAAGATAAATTTGTAATATAACTATATAAGCTACTTCTCCAAATTGTATTATAACCATTATAATTATGTTTTTTGTTAACGTCTTCATTGCATTATTATAGAACAGTATTTGGAATATTATATTTTAATAATTTGGTTGTTCTTTCATTCTCTTTTCTAATGACGTACTAAAAATGCAATTAATTTTATTTCTATTCCAACTTATTTCTAATTTCTTTGAAACGAAAATATGATCGTATGTTTTTATCTTTATTATTTTACATTTATCGATTTGATCCTAATACCATTATATATAAGAATTTTCCATCATAAGTGCTTACTATGCTCAACACTTAAATAACGAATATCTATACATATTTTTAGATGTTACATCAGCAAGGTATCGTGATGACACCAGCACAGAATCAAATTCAAGACGAGCTACAACGTAAGCACGAAGAACTGCAACAATTAATTGTGCATCAGCAAGAAGAACTCAGAAGAGTATCGGAACAGCTGTTTATCGCTAGATATGGAATTTTATCACCGTTGCTCAATGTAAGTATCTAACATGTTAATTCCTCATTAGCATCAAACAACTTTTAGGAAAAAAATTCATTAAAGGTGATTTTCTTAATTTCTTATTGTTTGAATTACTTTCAATCAAATGAATAAATGTACATGTATATATTACCACAACTATGGACATTAATATTTCTAATGAAATGATATAAAAAAGATAACTAAGTACTGGAAAAGCTTTAATAAATAAATTTTATAGTTCCAAAAATAAAAGCATTATCTCGTAGGTACTAATACCAAAATCTAAACTACAATTCGTAATTTATGAAACAAACTACAAACATTCTTTCAGACGGGCATGCCGTACAATGCTACAAATACATGTCAGCAGATGAATAGATGCAATACAAACAACTCAAATGTACAATTACCAACGTCAAGTAGCGTGCAAGGAGTGAATGTTCTTCCTCTGCCCCTCACAGTTCCAGTGCCTATAGTGCCTACAGAGTTGTTCCCTCATCCATTGACAGTTAGTCCAATACCAACGATGTCGGCCACAGTGCAAGGGAACGTAGGTACGATGATTCAAGCGCAACAGCAATCACACCAGCAGTTGCAACACCAACAGCAACAACCGCAACAAGGACCAACGCAACAGAATGGCAACCCGCCAGATCTTGTGCCTTTTCAAATGTGTCCACATCAAGCGGATATATTGTACAACGACATGGAGCCAACTTCGAATCAACAACCGAGATCGTCACAGAATTGAAAGTTATTAATTCCTTTGATTCTGATTATCATTGAGATTTTTTGCTTATAGAGGTTGGTGTTTGGAGTTGAAGAAAAATTCAATTGAAGGAACAAATATTGAGAAACCTCACATTAATCGTCGTAATTTTTGACGTCAATCGTCAGAATTACGACGTGATTTTGTAGTTCTGTTCATATCTTGTATAGAAACGAGACACGAAGGATTTCATATTTTTATACGTGAGTTGTACAAAAAATATTCCGTCTGGGAACAGAATCGGAGGATAAATTGGACGGATTATGCAAGTATTTGTTTATTTGTGGTTGTAAAATGTAAATATTCCCTTTTGTATTTAAATAGCTTGATTTGATAATTGATATAAGGAGTGGTTAAAAATAATGGTCGCATTATTTGTATAGTGTTTGATGTCGATTTTGGTGAAACTTTGTAAAATTTCCTAACACAAAATATACAATTCCCTTTGGATAGGTTTTACTTATAATAATTTAAATATAAATGATAGAAAACTAAAAGAAACCTTTGTAAATTATAAGAAGAGAAAAGGTTTCCGTTTGTTTAAATGATCTAAAAACTATGTTGAATTATTTGTAATTACTGTTATATATCTTAATTAGAATTTAATTATAAATAAATAAGAATTACTTTCTTCCAAATTTCATCAAAATGACTATCGAGCATTTTATAAATTCATTCCAAGATACAAATGGAAAAATATTTGTAAAGGAACAAAGTTGGATGGCTGTATAAGAATTATTTTTTTAATAATAATTTTATACTATAATAATAAATAACATTTACTTACCTTCATAGAAATTAAAAAATTCATGCTAAACATTTACTAGTTTTTAAAACCAACAAAATAGATAATAGAAAAAACAATTGTATTATATGTTAGTTGAATCTTTATAAACTTAACGATTTTATTTATAATAGTTATGAAAAAATTAAATGTAGCATATAAAAGGCATATACAAAACTCCATTGTAAAGTATAAATATATATTGCACTTGTACCATTATATTTATAAAAGTAAGGTACATGAAAAGGTCAAGCCATTCAACCTTTTTACTTACAATTAATTGTAATAATGCTGGAAATTAATATTTATTGAAATTTTGCTGTGTAAAAAATATTTAAACTGTATTTTCTGTTTTCTTTTAGATATATATGAGATACCTTTAAAATTTTTTTTACTTGGCCTAAAATACTTTTACATCAACTATTACTTGGCATCAAAAACAAACAAAATTTTTAATTCAGTTTATTTTTTAAAAGCATCCTTCATATTTCGAACAGTAAAGAAGCTAAACCCTATCTATTTTTCATAATTTTTCTGATTAAATATGAAAATGATCTTGTAGTATATTTTTTACATGTTCGTTCAATTTATATCAAAGATATATCAATTATCAAATCGCTGCGAACTGTCTCCGTTATTTATTTATAATCAATACTTTTGTTTTTCTCGTACAGTTGACTCTTCGAAACAATATTTATCCCTTACAGAGGGTCATTTTGTGTTTCCCGTAACGTATATGTATATGTGTAAAAATTCTGTATAGCTTGAATAACAGCGCGTGCGCAAGATGACTGTTCGAAGTGGATGCAACAAGAGAAGATAGTTAGCTGTTTAATTGATTTAAAAGAGTACAAAACATTTTTGGAATTACTTGGAACTCTGATTGAACGCTTTGTGTTCCAGATATCTGCTTCAGTCGATAAAGTCTGAGAGTTATTTTTGTTATTTGCTGGACCATTAATGAAGAATAAGGAGAGACGCATTTTTCGAAAACAGGGTATATTTACATACGTATGTATATGTATAGTTATCGAATGGAGAAAAAGTAATATATTTTGTTGTAAATGTATCACGAATAGGCTATTTATACGTGCTATAGACAACCGATGTGTATTATACTCGTGAGTGTGGCATCGAAATCGATATATTTTATGATCGTTGTTAGATAGGTTATACAATATATATATATATTGCAAAACAGGATTCATATACATTCCGATCGCGGTGGACGTGTATCTGACCGGCTATTACGTATTAAGACAATAACTTTTCCCACGTATGATTGTATATGATGGTATAAAAATTTGAGAAATATATACATATCCAACGTGCAAATAAAGGTTCCTAAAAACATCGAAATTATTGTGGTTATATCGTTAGTCTTCATCGTTTCATTTCTTTTTATGATTTCGTTTTTCCGTTCGACTTGGCATACGTGTTATTCATGATTTTAGACGAAATGAAAATGATGCAAGTATTTGCAAGAATCTTTAGATAATTGAATTCAAGTTGTTATATATATATTTCATCTTACTCACATATTAATAATTTCTGTGGTATTATATTATAGTGCAACATTCATTCGTAAAAATATTTTTATTGTATCAAATTTCCTACATTTTTATATCTTTCGTTCCGCTTTATTCTTATTTCACTTTATTACTTAATCAGAACTTAGTAATAATTCCTTTAAATATTAAAATCGCAAAATAAAATAACAAATTGTGAAATTGTGTGAATTATCTTTGAAGTATTAATTTTAAACATGAGATGAAAGTTGCTTTCATTACGGAGAAACTAGATTTGCAGATGAAAATTAATTTTTTCGGAACTTGGAAATATTTCCTTTTTTTCTTGTTTCATTTGATTTTGTCTCGTAAATTGTTTTAAGCGTTGTTAAGTACTGTACTATTATAAAATAACATTTCAAAATATTTTATATTATAAGTACATACAATGCTATTACTTCAATTTTCTTAAAGCGTCCATCAAAATTTGTACTTCTTGATTCACGTTGTATACGAGATCTTCGATTTGGTGTTTGCTGTCGATTATGTTAATGCTTTGAGTATATGCGTCATATCTTACTCCGAACTTCCTAGGCATACTCTCGGTGAATTTTCTGAAAGCAAAATTGCAAATTAAGTGATCATTAAATCAATAATTTTGCATAAAGAAGTTATAAAACGAAATTTTATTTTTTAAGTCTCATTCATTCCCTTTTTACTTCAGTTCATAAAAATATCGACTTCTACTTTAAATTAAATCTTTTTCAAGGAAAAACCAAAAGTTTAGTAGTTTAGTCAAAATTTACATAAAGAGTAGAAAAGTTTTTATTTTTTCATAAATCAAATATTTATAGATATTTATTATATACCCTTGTTTTAAATTACATCCTATCATTGAAATATTATAATTGAAATGCATTATAGCTTCAACAAAGTATGTTTGTTTCTATAATTTATAATTTTTTATATCACAAAATCTTTATCTTACATAAAAATGTTTCATTTATAGGATTGTTTTATGCTGTTCTTTTATGGTAACAAAAAGAATTTTAATTTGAAATGGAATATTTCCAGATCTGTCTGCAGTACTCTTTCGATTGAACAAATAATCAAGAAACATCTGCTTTTTATTCTGTGGAGTCAATCGATTTGGTAAATGTGCAGCACATATTCATAATTACAATTTTATGTAACACGAAAGTTTACATATTGCGTCTCGTTCTATATTTACTGCATTTTTATGTTTTAGATTATATTTTGTGTTTCAAGATTTCAATTTAATCGATTGCATAACCTAACACGCAAGAAATTATCTTTTCGTGGAATCTTAACGACTATTAGATGAAAGTTACATGATGCGTTGAATTATATGGTTATACGTATCATATTGATACATGTTTAAATGTATAATCTAGAAGTGCACGAATCATTCAATAACAATGATGATGTAACTCGGGATATATATATTTTAAGAAAGGTATTACAATTTTTTCTCGGTATTAAAATACGAGTAATCGTTATGTCAGATATACATATTGTAAGAATATATATAGGAATGCCAGCCTGAAAAGAGAAGACAATAAACAGCCGTCTTGGGTTTGGCTCGAGCGTTCGGAATATTATCTGGAGTGCATGCGCAAGGATCGAATGGACGGGATGTTTATGGAAGTCTAGGTATGCATCTAAGTGTTTGGGCTCCGTAACCCACTGAGTGCAAGGCTACGAAGAATGCGTGGGAAAGCGTGATTGCGAAAGAGAGCATGGATATGGAAGAGGATAGAGTGTATGGGTTTAAATAAGGGTACATGGGCGTGAATGAACAGTTCCTTCGAGAGAGTTCCTTTAGAGTGTTCCTTTAGGACAGTTGCTTGGAGTCAGTCGTTAGCCAGTCCTTAGTTGTTAGACAGAGTTTAGACAGTTCTTACGATATAGTATTAGCGCCCATTTCCTTAGGTTAGAATATTATTAGTAGAGCCACTTTACAAATTTCAGAAGTGGGATTGAACGTTACAATATGTATAAAACGTGATCGATTATTCAAACACGCATTCTTTTTTCTTATATTAATATGGCACGCAATAATCTTTTAACCTTTCATTGAATTTTATCACTGAAATTTCATTAAATGCTTAACATCCAATCAAATAACCGATTAAAAAGTTACGAATTGCTAATTATATAGATTCATTATTATTATAAACTTTGCACTTGGAAAATTTTACATTACATAAAACTTTTCCCCCTTCTGGCATATAATGAATGAACGACAACAACTTTTATATTTTAGTATAATCATAACATGTAATAATATTCTTTTATGCGATAATAGTAATGGAAACAATATTTTAAAACGAAGCAAAGTTTGTCAGTAACAAATTTCTATAACTTACAACAAAGAGTTTATGAATTTTACGTATTTCCAAATATTTTTGAAATTATTTTACTAGTTTAATTGTTACTGGGAAAAATTGACAAAAGAAGTACTCGTATTTTTATTTCCTTCCGAATTTTTGAAAGCTTCTCAACATCTAGCCAATCTTTCAAATACAACAGATAAAAACTACGTTCCCCTAACGTAATTGTAATTGTAATTATTAGCTTTGATTACATGATCAATTAATTAATTAATTGTAATGATAGTTTCGAGTGTTTTATCATGTCACGTAACTTTCTCAGAATACTAGACATTTGCAATTAGATGATCGATACGTTCAAAAGTCAGACCAATCTACTCACATCATCTTCTGCTTAGCCTCTTCGAAATTCTCGGCAACGAAATATATGGGCTGATACTCGGTTATTGGATATTTCTGCAGTGCTGTTTTCATCGGTTCGAAAGGCCGCAGTTCTGGTTTACCACTCAAACAATACTCGAGTTCACCGTAAGATGAAAGTAATCCAGCACCATATGCTTTCAACTGGCCATTCTGTCGGCACATACCGTATTCGACCGTGAACCAAAAGCACTGAAACAAATTTCAAATATTTTTTCTTTGTTTATGATATAAAGCACAAATTGTTATAATACTTGTAATATTTAATTACATACTTTATGATAGCGTTATGTACATTACGAAAGTATCATAATAATGAAGTACAATTTAGAGAAACTAAGGATAAAAATTTATTGTAAATTCAACTAGATAATAATAAAATACCGTAGCTAATTTTTCGATGTACTCATCAGGAGCACCGAGGGATGCCAAGCCAACAACTTGACAAAATTGAGCAAACGATGGATCGGCAAATAGAGGTACATGACCCAATACTTCGTGACAAATGTCGGGTTCAGGCGTATATAATGGTTTACTGCCGTGCCTAATATATTGCGTGCAATGAAATACTCTGAAAGCTAGGCCGGCTAGGAAGTCACGCGAGGAGAGGAGACCAGCCACTGGTCGAAGGGTAAAGCCAGTACAATCTATGTACAAATTCATAAATATTACATGATTATTATTTCAAGATATTAATAATATTATTAACTAACTTTATAGTAACAAAAATAGCGGATAACAAATTTTAAATAATTTGAGAAGGAAAATACAAAGATGTTTAAAAGTATTTGAAAATAATAAATTTCAATGTAATTATTTGTATATTAAATACTTAACAATATTCTTTTAGAGTTATTTCTTTAGTTATCTATGATGTTTTCATGATGATCATTTTGATAGAATAGAAATAGTTATCTTCTACTTTTGTGACGAAGAAATATAGAGTCAGTTTGTGCAATATCGATTACAAAATTTTCCAAATTTTACAGAAGATATTATATAATATCTGATTAAAATTATTTTACACTCTATCATACAAAATTAATTATTGATTTTACAGAAATTAATTTCAAAGAACATTCAAACACTTTATATAAATATAGTATGTTTTATTATTTCTGTTTTCTATAAATTCAATTCAAAACTAACTTAGATTTGAGATAACAAAAAAAAGAACTACGATAATCATTTTTTACTTACAGAAATTATCTTTGCTCGAGTTCATTCCGATTATCGAAGCTGTTTCATATATACTTTAATATTGTATACTTTTGTTCATTACGTATTACGATATTTAATAAATTTAATTAAAAATTAATTTAATTAATATTTAGATTTCATGTACGTCATTTATATTTATTTTTTACATTACCGTGTAAATAACTGTTCATTTATATTTCATCTACTATTATTACTATTTCATCAGGTATACACAACTAAATCGAATACTTTTGTCAATGCATATAAATAGAGAAATTCAAAAATTAAGTATTTTAAAACTTGAGACTAGAATATTGTGTTATGTTATATAACAACAAAATGAGGAATACCTTTCAGGAAGTTTGATATGTCTTCCAATTGTGGAATATTGTCCTCTCTATAACCACAGTTTTCGATGAGCAAGGGAAACACATGATTGTGTTCCTTGCACGCGTGCGTTGGATAAAGTTTTGTTAAGTTTCTAAAGACTGTACCCCAAGTCTCGATTTCTTCTTTGGTGTATTCCACCCTCGGTATAGGTTGACCACTGATACACAATATTACATTCTTTTTCTCTTATAAATCATTTTCCTTGACTCGTTATAAGTAGTCTTCCTATCTCTTCTACTCTCTGCTTTGTAATTTCTGCGAAGAGTGACAGGCAGCGAATGAGGGAGACAATAATCTCTCTCGAGATATCGGCTGCTTCAAATTGAAAGAAACCATTGGACTCTGTTTTCTTTTCCCGAAATATGATGCAATATACGACAAACGATGTCGCCGAGATTTCAAGCAAGACTTTTGTCATGTTCTCTCTTGCTCACTCGCAGTCTGTCACACTCGTCGTGCCAAAGAACGGAAGGAGATATTATTCCAAGTTGAGAGGAATCTTTATTTTTGATGGCGTCACCCTGCATCGGAATCTATTTTTGCTGCGAGAAAAATTGATAAGCTGAATTGTTCCTCGAAGCTAGGCTGAATCATGCAATGGATTGGTGACATAGAGCCTATGAGAACCTTACTGACGGGTTCGAAGGGCGACACATTGCCGCAGAAGACCTCGAGCCCCCATTTATACCATTAAGAAATTTAAAATATAATTAAGAATAGAAGTTCTTGTTGAATATTATTAACCCCATCATACTACACGAGTGAACTACTTATAACGAGACAATACTGTAGTGATGAAATTTCCTCTCGAAGATGAAAATAGTGTTGTTAGAAATAACGTTATTATTAGGAGAATTACATAGTATTTCGATATCGTTTGAGATTTTCGATTATTATAAAACAGAACTTACTGTTTGTAATTGTAAGCCAAGTCAGCGAAATATTTGCGCCTACTTCGGTAAACAGGATCCGTGAATCCAGGATGATCGCTGTCCAATTCTGTTCCATAGGAAAGAATCTGATTCGCAAATTTGTCCAAATCTCTAATTCTTCTTGGAAACCATGGTACAGTTCCCATATTGTCTTTGTAATTTCTGTAGGTAGAAACGATGTACAAAATTTTAGAAAACCTCAATTGGAATGATGAAAGTAGTATGGTGTGACCTCTACTCTTTAAAAATCCATTTCGAAATCAAATTTATGCTAATAGCTCAATTAACAATTCTGAAAATTCCAGTTTCTATCAGCATGGCCTTCATCCCAAGATTGACAAGTATAATGCATTAAATGAACGAGTAAGAAGAATGGCACGAGTGCCTAAACAAAGAAAACGGAAGTAGTTCTAATTAGTGCGACGTATAATTAGAGGAACGGATTAAAAATACACCTGGAAATGATGGAGAAGTAGCTGCATTGTTCCTTCAAATTGTCGATCACCGTTCCAAGGTCCCCACCAGGTGCACATTCCACCATAAACTCGTAAACATTCGATTGGCGAAGGGAGCTTCTAGATTCTATATGCAGTAGATTAACCTCGTGTTCCTGAAAGTGAAATCGAGTAGTTGATATCATTGCGAAAGAAACCAAACGATCTTTAGGCTAGTATGTGCAGCTTTATTTCCTCGGTTCCTTTCTTGTAGTATTTCACTTGCACAATCAACAAACTGTTGTATCCGACAATTTTCTACGCAGTGCAGTGTGACTCGAAAATTTTTATTTCTATTTCATATTTTTGCTACTAGTTTTGTTATCTATTTTTATTTTTTTAATCTTATTACATTTATGGAAAAGAAATAAATAACCGTTAGCTTTTAGTTTTTGGACCAATGTAAGATATTGTAAAGTATAATTTCATGAAATTTATGTATTTGAAAATTTTTAATGTAAAGGACTACGTAATCTAGAATTTTTGTTTGAATTAGAGTTATTTCTTCTTCTAGGAAGAATTTTTATGCAGATTAATTGCCGTTCTTGAATGAAAATTATTGTACTTACAGCGAATAGTTTAAGGTATCTGCTCAATGCTCCGATAGAATCCTCTTCCTTAGGTGAAAAGATTATGGAGGTACTTTTCGCCGAGTCCATGCCCTCTTTGATGTAATTTCCTCCATGTACCAGTTTAGGCTTTTGGGAATAGTCAAGTAACGATAATGAAATATTTTTATATCATTAGTTTGTTGCTAGTTTGTTAGTGTTATATAGTACAAATTTTGTTCTATAGTTTCTCGTATGTCTGGAATTATTTTCTTTGGTTTTGGGTAGACAATTACTAAATATAATGCAATTTTAAATAATGCTTTAAATTTAAGACGTAAATGAAGATTAAATATTTCATTCATGAAGTGTATTTTTAAAGAAAAACAGATTAATAAGCGAACTCTAACATTGGTATTATAAATAAAGTTTAAAGTATGATATCAAATTTATCATTGAAAACATTCTTCAATTATAACTGCGTAATTTGCCAAAATATTTATATCATACTCATTATATCACACTTATATCGACGAATACGTAGATAAAAGTTGTAGAGCTTGCACAAATTTAAAATTAAAATAACACAGGATAATAATTGCAGGGCAATCTTAATAATCATTTGTTAAGTACTGATTAAAATAATGATAAAATACTATATCTCAACATCAATTATTCTTTATTTTTATCAACGTTTATTTTACTTCACTTGTGCAATTAAGGTATACTTTTTACATTTTCCATCAGTCTCAAATTCCCATATCGAAGCACAAACGTCGGCAATTATTATTTCCATAATTATTTATATTATTATATTTACTTATATTACTTTTATTTCCAAAGTATTATTATGATACAAACTTCTCTCATCAATTACTCTCATAAATGATCATAACAACCGATTACCAAGGATCAAAAAAAAGAAAAATTAAAAACCGTCTTACATAATTTCTTCACTAATTCCTTTGTCAATTTCTTTACTCCTTTGTTGAAGAACAATCATCTTAAAATCACCATTTGAGTGATTAAAAACTATTGACGTACTCTATTCCTCTTTCCATCTAGAATCTTTCCAACTAATATTTCAATACTATATCAACCACAATTACAAAATAAACACTCCACAAGCACCGTGGACCATGAAGAAACGAATACCTCAAAAACATACACTTGAACATCATAATGTACAACTATCATACGTTTAAACTATAACGAAATCAGCTTCACTTGAAGTATATCACCCTTCCCTCTAACACTTCATTAGTAGAAGGAAAATAGAGCACTAATCTGCATACAAAACTCTCGATCCTTACATCGTAAACCATTTCACCATGACTCTTGCATCCGTATGAACAGAGACAAAAGCTGTTTTCCACCTCGAGCATGCTTATTCTTCTGAGACAGGTTTACAGAAACTATGCTTCATTAACCCGTCACCCATCAATTTTATACAGCCATCGTCGATCCCCTCTTTCATCCACTGTTCTCGATTTTACGTATATTCGTGTATTCATATATGAAATATATTCGTTAATGTTTCGCAGAAATAAACAATTTTCATGTAATCTTCCTCAGTTCGATTTTTATCGCTTAACCAATTTTTCCAGGTTACAGGAAATCCAGCAACCAGGGAAATTTTCCGGATATATTGACACGAGGAAAAACATTTAGTGTTGCACGAGTAGCTATCGTGTAATTTTTGGTCGGTTTTGCATCATGCTAATTACAAGCGATTGTACTGGGTGCCAAGGTCGATTTCACTAATCGAAACGTTTTTTTGGACGAACCAGAGGTGAATGTAATGTCGAAGGCACTGGGTGCCACTGGCGATTGTTCCGTGATCGGAAGGAAACGTGAGGTTTTTTTTCTTTAGTATAGCATGAGCCTTAATCGACTTGCCATCGAGAAAATTGTTTCTGACAATTTGAAACTGGCAGGGAGTGGAGAAAACGACGAGGAAAAGTGGATAGTGGAATTTGCTCTTGTTGAGATTTCTCTTGGGTTGTGTGGAAGAGTTTTTCCATGGGTATTAGATGTATATATATATATATATATTGTAGTTTTTGGTATAATTATATTTTGTAGTTGGAAGATATATTGATTTGTTTGTAAAGTGTAACTCAGTTGCGACTAATGTACGTTTTGGAAAAGTGTAATGCGTATTTCTTTGTATGGAATGATTTTTAGAGACTAGTAACTAGTTATGTCAGTTCTGCAAAAATTGTTAAAATATTTGGAATATTTAAGATTTCAATCTTATTTAACTTCTTTACTTTAAGAAATTGATAATATTTGCAGTTCTTCAATAGTTGTGATATTTACATATGTAATATTAATTTAATCGAATAATTTTTATAATTTCAATTTCAGCTTTTTATTTATTGCTGTTATTTGAATACTGTCGTTTAGGTACGAGAGTAGTTTATTTCTTCGCGTATGTACGACATACCCGTATCCAAACTACCTTGTCTATCACCAAGTATGTGCGTAATAGAAACATGTTTCTTGGTGTTCAAATAAATTATAGCCTAGCTACGATCTGTGATTAATTCCTAGCAAGTGATTCATGCATTGCAACAAATTACTTCCTACATACCACAAGTGTGAGAAAAGCTTTTACAATTCCAGGTCCTTGCATTTAATAAATTTTTATCTGGATAGAAAGTGAAGATTTTATTCAGAGTGCACGTATTAAATGAAATTTGTTTTAAAATAATCGGCAAATTTTGGAAATCTGGATGTTTTAAGATCACGAAATACTCTCGAAATTTCAGCACTATCTCTCAAAAAGTTCTCAGATTCGTCGCCTTTAGATTCACAGTTCCTTCAGACTCCATCTTAAGGATATATAGACGAGGGATAATTGTATCCCACATTTCCAATTTATTTTTATACTAAAAAGCTGATTTGTATATTTTCAGGTATACTTCACTTATTGTCTGTTAATACTCTCGACCTTACCCATAAATGAGATATGATCAATTTCGACGAGTAAGCACTCGTTTCTAATCACAATATGAAAATACTATAGAATTGGGTAATTGTGCAAGTTGATATAAAATTTATTCCGTGATAGTAATACGTAAATTCACGTACCCGTTAATCAATAACTTTGAAATCCTTATAATGAAATACAGCAATTAACCAATTGCTATAATATATAATGTATAATTTATTCGTTACAATAAATTGCTATAATATATAATGTATTGCATTATTTGTGAGTGTGAGTATCATTGGATGAATGAGACTCCTTTGTTTACACGAGTCCCGTCTAGTGTGCATGATGTTTCGAAGAATGTGCCAGAATAAAACAGTCGGCGTAGAACTATGGAGGAGTGAACACCTCAATGAAAGTTCTAACTCAATGAAAATTCTAGAAAAAGTGAAGAGAATCAGAAGTAGAATCACAAAGGAATATATCAATAAACGATATTCGTTGGAAGGAAGATGAAAATAAGAGAAAGGGCCATCAGAGACAACAAATTAGTGTAAAGAATAAGAGAAGGCGTAAATAAGACGAAATGTTACAACTGTGATCGTAATGATCACTTGGCAAGTGTTGTTCTCTATTTATTTACATTGTTCAAATATTCAAAAATTTGTTACAATAAAAATTTAAAAAATTAGTATCACCAGACACTGGTGACCGTCATGACCCCACAGAAGAGACAAGCGTCGATCATTGATGACCATCATGACAGTCAACGTGTTGAAACGTGTATTATACATTGGATCTGTGTTTATTTTATTGTAAACAAGGGAATAACTTTATTTGCTGTACTGTATATGTCGATGATATTACAGTGGCGAGTAGTACTGATGCATTTAAGGTGTGTTATACGAGTAAACTAAAAGAACGTGTAGATTTAAAATTTTTAACGAAGCTAAGCAACTACTTGGCGGGAAATTAAATACGAGAATGAAAAATTACTCGTGAACCAGGAGAATTATGTAACAAATTTATTGAAAGTATGCGGTACGAGTGAATGTAATAGCGCGAAGACCCTGATGAATGTAAACCGAAAATTAGAGATGAATGATGAGAGTCCCGTCTGCAACGATGAAGTATATCAAGAGTTATTAGACAAGTTAAGCGTGGCGACAAAACCGGATGCCTCATTTGTTTTAAATCATTAGTCACAATTTTCTGAATGTCTTATAAAACGTGTTTTACGTTATTTTAAGGGGACGATGAATTGCGAAACCAGTATGGAAATTGAAATTCGCAGAGAGGAATAACTTGTTATACGTATGCTTCATGGGATAGCACAAGTAATGCAAAGTCATCAATGGCATATTGGTTATTGGGATAGAGATCTCGCCCACTGGAAGAGTAGGAAGCACAAAGTGATGGCTCTGTCCACGATAGAAAACGAACTAAATGACTTAAATTAGAATTAGAGGACTTAAAACAAGTTGCGTGGACTTGTGATTTGCTAAACGAAATTGGGATGTGTTGTAATGGCAATAAAGAAGCGAGAATCTAAATGCGGTAAAACTCGCGAACGGAGAGAACTTCGAAAGAGAAACCAAACTATTATATCGGAAGTGTAACTTTGCTAGAGAGCATGTTCGAGATTATGAGATCCAGGTGATCGAAAGAAAGAATAGCAGTGGATCGTTTAACGAAACCATTGAACAGGCCATCCTTACTAGAAAATGTAAAAGATTTCGTATATATTAGAAATTAAAGAATGTCAAATAAAACCAAGGAGGGAGATTGTGAGTGTGAGTATTATTGGATGAGTGGGACTCCTTTGTTTATAATTGTGTAATTTATGATGTAAATATAATGTGTGCGAGTTTCGTCTAGTTGTGAATGATGATTTTGAAGAATGTGCCAGAGTAAAACAATTGTCATCTATCAAAGAGTGAACACCTCAATGAAAACAGGATAGAAAGTGTGTGTGTGTGTGTGTGTGTGTGTGTGTGTATGTGAGAGAGAGAGAGAAGAAAGTTCTAGAGAAAGTGAATTAATTTGTCACTTCGATACTATATTATTTCGGATTTATTACTTTAATATTTCTGGCACAAATATACTTTAAGTTTCTCGTTAAAAATAGTTGCTCCATTCTGTCCACATTATTAATACAGCATATGAATGTCAGTAAGGTAAGTTTAGATATAAGGCTAATATAGTGAAAACAATTTAATCTACATTATTAATTTTAATATTTTAATTTTCTTATATTTTAATACTGATGTATTTCTATTATTAATATCATGCAATCTACTATTCATATTTATAAATCTTCATCGATATTTAATTGAATCGTAAAATTGTTTAATCACTATTAAGTTGTTGTTTGTGATCGCTATCTATGGTTACAGAATGAATGGAAATTGTTTCGAGATAACGCAAATTTGCATCACTGCCTTGATATGTAAATGAAAATGGAAATTGCACGCTGAATGGATTTGTTTTCCCAACTCTCGATCAATTATCATGAGTGGAATGATACAAGATTCACAGTTTGTTGAAACGTAGTATAATAATAAACCTACGGATAGACATTGTCGACTAATATAGGTGACCTAAAGAATTTGCATAAATAAAAGGATTAAAATCTATCGATTCTATTCTAGCCATATAGAATTCTATTGATTTTTCATTTGATTATTTAATTCTATTAATATTTTTGACTAATATCGTGGTGAGCTAAAAAATTTGCATAAATGAAAAGGTTTTTTGGCTGAGAGAATTCGTGAATTTATTCCTTTATTTATGCGAACGCATATATTTGTAGGAAGTCGATGTTAAAACGAAATATCAACTAATAGAAAATAAATGTTTACAATTTATTATAGTTTAGTTTAAGATAATGATAATTGTAAATAATTCGTATGACATATTTATGACATATTTTATATACTCCTTGTGTACATCAGTATCTTACTGAAAATATCTTCTATTTTACAACATTCTATGACTCATGTAAATCTTTTTGCATTTCAAATATTTTCTTTGAATATTTTAACACAGGTGTTTCAAATGCTCAGCCATTCACGGACTGATAATACTGTAACGTATACAAACATTTCTGCAGGATGTATGTAGGTCGTGTTTGAGAGGATATGGACACGAGTGTTTCCCTTTCTTTCCCGTGCAAACAGGTTTCCTGAATTCACCATAGAAAAAGTACAAAACGTAATTCGAAACGAAATTCTTTCTGGGATGCTTGTACAGTGCTATTCAATTCTCGCGAGAAACGAAAAATAAACATATTGTTGGTTACTGCGGTGATTTATGATTCACATGCTAAATATAATTGCAAACAAAGTTACAAGTTTTATCACTCTGTAAACAGAGATTGCAACGAAGTCGATGAAGTATCAATAAAGTCAATGTTGAAACTATACAGCTATTGCAAGCAGAGTAATAACATGTTGTATTAATTAGATTCATTTGAATGTTCCTCATAGTTGGTGATAGTTGGTAATTCGTGCTCTGTAATAAACTGAAATAAAGTGAAATTTAACGGAAATCGAGTATGATTAGAGGAATAGTTCAAATATGGCTTCTGTAGAATTAAGAAAATTTTGGAGAAATAAGTAATGAATATTTTGAAAAATTATAATGAATATTTTATATTTAAAGTTATTCAATAAAACAGCCAAGTATATTTGGAACCAAATATTATTATTATAATTTTGTTATTTATAAAAGAAAATATTATATTTTTTTACCATATATAAATAATACAAAATAATAATAGAAATCGCGAAGTATAATTCTTGAATATAATTAAAACTCATCGCAGATACAAATATGTACATATCTATTAAAAATTATATAATATATAAAATTAATAAAATCGATATCAGCGATTAATAAATAAATATAATATTATTGGTATCCAATGCCATAAAAATACTACAAAAATGCAATTTATGCAACTAACACAAAACTTCCAATTTCAACAATTAATGCTTAGAATAAAAAATCTATATCATTCATGATCGTGCTAAAATTCAGAAATGCTAGAAAAACGCAAATCGTAAAACTAACATAAAAATTTCAATTTCAGCAATTAATGTTTGCAATAAAGAATCTATATAATTCCTAATCGTGTTAAAATTCAAATTCAAGTACTCAATCGTCGAAAAATGAAATTTTTAAGTCATTAAACACATCGAATAATCCAATCATGGCTGATTTTTCGCAAACGAGTGTCTCCATATTGTTCCATATCGCGTTTGAAGAACACGACATATCTCGTAAGAAAGATTACTTAAAAATGAAATCGGATATTTCCGCAATAACTTTGCTACTCGTTATCTTCCTATTAATTAGCGTCATTTCTAATTACTGTTTCCCCTCCGATTATCTCTTTCTCGACATCGCTGTCCACACTTTCCGCGAACTTTTGTGTTACTGAATTTTTCCTTACCTTATCGGAAGGTGAACCGGATGATACATTATCCGTAAACTTAGCCTGAGATTTCGGAACAATTTTCGCGTACATTTCCTTGGATTATTGTCGAAAATTCAATGGAGATTGCACGTTATCGGAACTGTGTTACGATTTTCACGAGGCGAGCGTCTTGATAGGACTGGTTCTTGTTGCGTCCAACTGGTCAGTTTTAATGAGATGCCGTCATAGGTTTGAAGGAAAGCGTCTTTGATTATGGCAGCGAATGAATAACTAAATATCAATATAGCAAACATCTCTGAGTGAATTTCAAGTAATCGAATCATATGATGTTTTAATTATCAAAATTTTGCTGACAGTTTTGATTTATGTTAAGCAAACTTTGGCACGATGAAGTTTTAGTATTGTCTGTAATTGGAGTTACTATTTGAGAAGATTCATTTTTATAATCGTGAATCGATGAATATTTCAAGCTTCTTTTGGGGATTAACCCTTTGCACTCGACGATTTTTTCGCTAGAGAAGAGTAGAAATTCAAAGATTCTCTACTAAAAAACTGACGATACTTTTTTCAGCAGTAAATAAAGAATTGTATAATAATAAAATTGTAGAATTATTTGATTTCGATACCTCGCATACTGTTACATTACATTCAATTTTAATTAATTTTAATTAATATCGATCTTGCAAATTTTGTGAAATGGTGATTGAAGCTCACCTCTCGAGTGTAAAGTGTTAATTTAGGACTCTGACTTGGTTGTTTCGTAGGAAATGTCAGGAAATTTAATTGATCTTTTGGTTTACGATTTCCTACTATATTTGTGTTGTATGCAGTAGATATTTATATATTAATATTACTGATAATATTATAATCGATAATGTTAATATAGGTAATATTATCGAGGAAGCTAAAATTTATTTGTTCGATTTTTTATTTAAATATTCTTTAACATTATCAAATATTTCTTATCATTCAAGACCAATGTATCCTCAAGATAATAATTGTTCATAATTGTCTACGTATCTACGTAATCATGATATAGTTATCAATAAATGATTAAAATATACTGTAGAATTTTAGTTGAATAAAATATAAATTCCTCAAAATATTTATCTTATTCGTTTCTGAAATTTTATTGTTCACAGATCTTATTAATTCAGAATCAGAAAACACTTTAAAAAATTTCATTAAATAAACAAATTTATGCTGATACAATATTCATTTTTAAATAAAATTCAATACAATTTCAAGAATGAGTAACAACGTTTTAATATTAAATGAATTTTGCTATCAACTTTAGTCCTTGCAAATAGATGTATGTAAGATACGATATATGAATAATAAGTATCCAACGATGCATAAATAATGAGGGGCAGGTAATACTTGGATAATCAATATATGGTAATCATACATGTTGCTATCTCGCAACACGATAATTTTAATATTCACGACATAGTCTAAAGCGATCATCAATTGTCATCGTGATTTCACAGCGAACACAGTAAACGCAGTGATACATGGATCGATCATTCGTTTCTCAAACTCAACCTTAAAATTCACGATTATACTGAAAGGCGAACATCATTGAGCTAACGATCAACCTAAAAATTAATTACTAAATCAAATTACAAAACAGTTACCCTAAAACGATTAATTTGCAACTTCTGATTTGCACCAATACAAAGAGTATTTTATATACAATGGGTATCTCATATCAGCTCGAGAACTCGACAATTGTACAATTGGTAATACAGCAAGGTTATAAAATCAGTCGAGTGTAAAAATACAAAGTTTAATTTCCAAAATTACAATTTGCAATCAATGCCATAAGAGGAGCTCTTTTATTGCTAAGTATTGCTGACTATAGTCTACCATAAATTAAGGTTCTCTTAAGTATTCTAAATATCGAAGAAAATTTAGTATCAGTAAATTCCACTAAATTATTAGCAAATAATAGTTAATGAATTAAGTTAAAGTATAACAGTAATTAGTAATACTATTTACAACGAAGTTCACGATGATTCATTCGTTGATAAACTTATAAATTAATTTCTCAAATTTTCCGAATATTAAAGAATAATTAATATTAATAAATCAATAGCGAGTGATATTCAACGAGGTAAAACAATATTCTTATAAAAAGTGGAAAAAATCCTGATTATTAGCGGTGCCATTTTGGTACCAATCAGAACCATCCCTAATTAATACAACTAATAACGTCCCTATATCCTCGAAGCCAATTGTACTTAATCTAAAATTCCATTACGTCATGAATATCACAGAATCCACTGTTAGCCATGAACCAACCTACAACACGTTGTAAATACTACAATGAGATAAAATCTGTCTATTAATAAATCTGCTAATAAAATAAAAGAAAATAGGAAATAAAGTAAGAGAGAAAATTTCCAAAGCAGATTAGTTCTGCCCTGAAGCTTTCCACACAGCTCTCGAAGATCGTTCGTTTCTCAACATATTTAATAATGAAATCGTGGCAATGTAATCGAGTTCTGACAACTGTTTACCAAACACGAACGCCAATGAATGCCCAAATAATTTGATTGGACGTCATAAAAACCGCCTGCTATCAGCGTTTGACCCTATGGCCGTTTCTTCGCGATAGGTTGGACGTGAATGTTGTTAACATTGTGGCCGTAACAAGTTCAAGACGCTGTTATTGGTACGTTAATAAAGTGTCGATAAATCATGAATGATCTTTGATCCAATAAACGAGAGAAACTCGTGGGACGATTAGTGCCAGTGGGAAATCATATTCGACGACAGGAGCATGGAAGAAGCTTATTTTTTCCTCAAATACGAGAATTTGTTCGATTAAAGGGAACGATCAAAGAAATCGAATCGACGACGAAGAGAGGTCGAAACGGATGCTTGTTGGGACCTTTGGAGATGTAGCGATGCCTCGCTACTCGGTGAGTCCCTTTATCAACTCTTCTCGCTTTCATCTGCTGTAAATCATTTTCCCTGGATCACCTTTTTCTTGGAGAAATCAAGTTCCATCTAGTTTCTTTAATGAGTAAATTCCGTAATTTAAAACTTGGAAAATATGC